>NW_028243444.1:0-93858 GCF_964263255.1 Lissotriton vulgaris | reverse complement strand
AAGAGACAACGGGGACCCTTTCTGCAAGGAAACGCTGTTCCTGTGTTGCTGCTATCTGGCCATTTTGCCACGCCTCGCGGCCCCCGCTTCGCGGGGGCCGCTCGTAGGCTAAGACTTTTCCTGGGGATTAACCTTCCTGCCTCCCTCCACGTGCATTGAGCACCAACGCGCTCCTTGTAAGCTGACAGCTGGTCAACAAGGGTAGAGGCGGGACTGCGAGGACCAGCGTTCCCAGCGGCGTGGATCGGCCGCAGCTGGTCCTCTTCCCGCCCCCTCCTCCTCCTCTTAAAATCTGCGTGGAGCGAGTGAGCCTTGGGACCCTTTCTGCAAGGAAACGCTGTTCCTGTGTTGCTGCTATCTGGCCATTTTGCCACGCCTCGCGGCCCCCGCTTCGCGGGAGCCGCTCGTAGGCTAAGACTTTTCCTGGGGATTAACCTTCCTGCCTCCCTTCACGTGCATTGAGCACCAACGTGCTCCTTGTAAGCTGACAGCTGGTCAACAAGGGTAGAGGCGGGACTGCCAGGACCAGCGTTCCCAGCGGCGTGGATCGGCCGCAGCTGGTCCTCTTCCCGCCCCCTTCTCTTGTCCTTCCTTTATAACTTGTGTGGGCAACGCGCACGCGGGACGCGCGCGGGGCAAAGGCCGGGGCGAAGACCGGGCTAAGAGCGGGCCGTTTAAGGCCGTTCAAGGACGGCAGAGGACGGCCCAGGCCCTGAACCCCTGCATCTTCGCCCTGAATCCACCAACAAGGTAGGCTGAACTGTCTTATAATTGCTTACCCTTCTGAGGCCCCATTGGCATCTGGCCTAGTACTACAGATGTCAACTATGCGCCACAAAACTAGAAGTTGCACCAAAAAAGCCATGGGGGTAACACAAGTGACTGGCCTTATAGATCTCTTCATCTCACGGGTAAATGAGACAATTGATAAGAGTATTGTATTGCTGGAGAAAAGAGTCTCCCTGGACCTTATGAATGCCAAGCGCTCTTCCCTGGGCTCCCTTGCAAACGCAAATTCACCCTCTCAACAAGCCCTGAATAACTGCTCCCTACCCCTACCCTTGTCTACCATTGGCACAGTTACAGTACCGAGTGCTGTCGATTTGTCAGTTACTCGTTCGGACACGGATCCGTTCTTTGTTGATCTGGAGGCGACCCCAGATCTAGAAGCCTGTCAGACACCCGAAGAGACGGAGCCGGGTCTGGATGGGCAAACTGCCAAATCAACACCCTCCGTGCCTAGCGACTCTGGGGGAAAGTTTATTATTACACCAACAAAGGCAGCGTCCAAGACAAAGCCTAGGGAAAAACCTAAAGCCAAAGCCAGGAACCACAATTTGGTATCACCTACTCCACACCTGGCGTCAGGCATCCCCTGCTGGGTCGAAAATATGGTTACAGACCTTAAACAGGACCTTGAGGCCACAATAGCAGTACAAATAAAACCATTAATCTCTAAACTCGACAGACTCACGTCACTTATTAATACGAAATGGCCCAATAAGATGAATGAGCCTGGGTCTGTGTACGAAATACAGGAACCCTATGTCAAGGGTCCAGAGACCTGGTAGGTGTTCGTATGGTCACTGCTTATTGAGTCAGTGTGTACCAAAAATGTGTAAAAAAGAAAAATTTCTTTTTAGAGTCCCCTCACTCACCGGGGTTGCCCCACGGTGACATGCTTCATCATTGGGGCCATCCCAGTTCTCTACGAAAAGGGGCGTGCTGCGACAAGGCGACTACGCAGGAGCACTAGTTTTGTGAGATGACTATGTGTGGTGCATGTGTAATGATGATGGAGTGGGTGTGGAATTAAAATATACCGTGCTAGTGGGCCTCAACAATTTATTTTCGCTCCTAGTGTGGTATAAAAAATTAAAAAGGGGTAACACTGTCTTCTAACTTTTACTGAGTTAGATCAGTGTTAAAGGTCAACATGTTTCAAGCTCCCCTAAGCTTTTCTTCAGGACCATACAGGGTCCAGCCCTGTATTGCCACTCCTGTTTTTCAAATGAAAAAGTATTGCTAAAAAATACTTATTTACAGTGAACGCTGTTGTCAATAAACATGCGTGTTATTATACATACGTTTTGTGTTTCACTTCGATTTATAAATGAGTATAGAATTACACCCCATGGTCTTAGGCAAGGGCAGGAACGCCTCGTGGAAACATTGTTCCTATCGGCAGACCCGCTCGGTACTACCTGATGTCTCCTCGCCGGACCGCATACTTCTGGGTCTGTCCAGCCACAAGGGATTAAAGAATCACTCCCCAACCCTCTACCCTGTGTCAAGCTCCCCAAAAATGCACCTAACAAGGCGAAAATACCCTTAACCACCAAGGACCCACCTGCTCTACACCCATCCCATACAGGGAATAACTCCGCCCAACCCCCACTTCTATCCACCCCAAAGGTGGTGAGTGCTGCCTCGACCCTGCAACAACCAGCTGCTGGTAACAAATCTACCATCTCCCAAGCGAAGGATTCTACAGGGAAACTTACAAACCCTTCAGTTTCTCACTCTACAAACAATTCTGAAGCCCCTAAGCCTAAGCAGGCACGCTACAAATCAATCAGCCTGCCACCAGAAGTCTCCCCTTTTGTGGTTGTGCTGACCGCCGTTCCCCCACTGAAGGAGGGAGTTAAAGAAACCTTTGTAGAGCTAAGAAACAAATGCGCTCAGTGGCTCCAATTACACAAACCCTTACCCAATAATGTGAGTGGGGAAATTCTCACTGTGCGTAGAGGGGACTGGGTGGGTAGGAGTAAGAAAACAATACCAGGGGATGTAATTACAGTCAATTTTAGGGATATAGGGGCAGCGAGTTTCATTTGCAATACACCCAACTGTGGCCCTGCCACTCAAATTAACCCACTCCCCCTGTCTTATTTCCTCCCTATCCAGCCAAGACCTAATCCTCATCGGCCTACTTTTCCAAACAATAGAGGGCCTGTATATCCCCGCAACCTGCCACTAAACACTGGCAGCAGCCACCAAATTTCCCACCCTTATTCCCGCACCATGCTAGCCTCCAGTGGCAACAACCTTTCCACCCCCTACCATCCTTATATCAACCCTCTCAGCAGTGGCAGCAATTCCTCCAGCCTCCACTACCTGCCAACCATCAGTGGCAACAGCCATGGCAGGACTTGCCTTCTTCCTTTGACCCTCCATACTCACAGTTCGCCCACCCAAATAGGTACTGTGTGCTAGACGAGGTGGATTGACTTAGCCCTATGGGAGGCCTTGACATCTATTCCGCTTCCAACAATAACGTTATGGAGGCCGTATTGCCAGCTACATCCCTCCTCACATGCTCAGTGGTGTCACCTTCTACACCGCCTCCCACTACTCCAACTAGGGACAGAGTAGACCTACCTAATTCTCAAACAACTGCCATACCTGATGGTGATCTAACACATGGCGAGCTAAAAATCCTTAGCTGGAATCTTGCAGGGATTTCTAGGAAATTAGGCCTCCCGGAGTGGAATGCACTGGTTGACGCCCACAAGATCTGTGTATTTCAAGAGACCTGGGCCACTGAGCCACTGCATCGTGTTGGGTTTGTTACTTTCTTTACACCAGCTGTAAAACCTAAGGCAGGGAAGGGGCGGCCATCAGGGGGGCTCATTATCTGGGTAAGCATCTTGCTTAACTGCCGGATAACTATAAAGAAGGCAGGAACCCCAGATATCCTTGGTATCTCTTTATTGGGCCAACGTGGGGGAATATCCGCTGATCTTTACAATGTCTACGTTAGAGGATCCAAAAATGGGTGCATTTCACCAACAGTAACGGAGCTTGAGGCCCAACTAGGGGTTCAGAGTGGACTTGGTCATACTATAATAGCAGGAGACTTCAACTGCACATACGAGCCACTTCCCCTAGAAGGAATACCTGACTTAGGAGAAGAGGATAGTAGGTGGGGCATTCCCACCCTTTCTATTCCACCCATCAAGCGCTGGACTCGTAGTGCAATACATCTAAACGCACTCACCTTAGAGTTCGGATTAAGAGCAGCAAATGGCCGTACACGTTCTGATCTGTTGGGTGCCCCTACTTTCAACAGAGTTGGTCACTCCACAAGGATCGACTATATTCTGCTGGACCGGGGACTCTGGATTTTGGTTATCGATATGGTTGTCATTTCTACCATAGAGAGCGATCACAACTCACTTTCTTTAACTTTAAAGAATTCTTGGTCCACTGAAGCTTCGTCAGCCCCATTGAGTTGCCCACAGGAGATTATTGTCTCCTCTTGTGGAAGGCGTCTTAAGTGGAGCAAGATTATGTCTAACACTGATAAACTATCCACCATAGATGAAGTGGTCAAAGGCACACAAGACGAAATTGGCTCCATTGACTTAACTAAGGCAGCAGACAAGGTTACTACTATTTTTGAAGTAGCCATAAAAACTATAGGGGACCTTTTTTGGGCACAAGGGCTTGTAGGGAAACCCAAACCCTTATCCAAACCCAAAGGCAGGCATGACTGTGCTCAGCATCATGCAGAAAGGCCAAATCATGCTTAATTGAGGCAGTTAAAGGGAAGTCCCCCTTATCAATCCAATCAGCCAGAAGAGAACATAAAAAGGCCCTGTGGCTAGCTAAAAGGGAGTGGGAAGATGCCTATTGGCTAACCCTTAAAGAAGCAAGCATGAAAAAAGACTCCAAATGCTTTTGGGACACTATAAGGGCACGTAACAGACCAGATAGTGACCTTATAACTTGCAACATTCCGAGCCAGGCGTGGGAGGCTCACTTTTCCAAACTTTACTCCTGTCAGAACGGACCTAATGGGAGAGGGCCTGTTTTATCCTCTCCCTACACTAACTATATGCTTTGCCCCAGCGACTCTGATTTCACACTAAAGGAAGTGGAATATGCAATAAGTTCTATTATTCCACAAAAAGCTGCTGGACCAGATGGCATTCCTGGGGATCTGTTGAAATCTGATAGTGCTAAATGGGGTAAACTATTACACTCCCTCCTTGTTGCTATCTGCAGGGGTGCCCCCATTCCTTCATCATGGAAGGGGGCGGAGGTGGTCCCCATCCATAAGAAAGGTCCAAGGGATGATCCATCTAACTATAGGCCGATCAGCTTGCTAGATATCAGCCAAAAAGTTGTCGTTAAAGTTCTCTTACTCAGAATCCTTAACTGGGTGGAAGAAAACAAAATTCTTACCGACTTCCAGGCTGGCTTCAGAGTAGGCACAGGAACAATTGAGCAAGCATTTAGGCTCATGATGGTTTATTGGAAGGTTGTAGTGATAGGCAAGGGCAGTCTTTATCTCGCATTCATCGATTTAAAGACTGCCTTTGACCTTGTCCCTAGGGACTTATTGTGGAAAGTTCTGGCTGACATGGGGTTGCCACACTACCTACTATCTCTATTGGTCAGGCTACATCAGGATAGCTTTGCCCAAGTCAGGTGGGGCCCTGGAGGGGAGAAAACGGGCAGTATTCCGGTCGAGAGAGGGGTCCGCCAGGGATGTGTTCTGGCTCCCACCCTTTTCTCTCTGTACATCAATGGGGTGGTCGAGCATCTTCTCAAATTTCCATCTGATGAGCCATCCCTGGCTGGTGAACGAATACCGACCCTCCTCTTCGCGGATGATACGCTTTTAATCTCCAAAACCCCAATGGGACTCCAGAGGCTCTTGGACAATTTTCAATCATTTTGCACTGACTGAGGCCTGGTAATAAATACCAATAAAACGAAGTACCTTGTCCCCAATCCTCCAAAACAGCATGTGCGTTCCCCCACCCTAAACACTGAGCTCCTGGAAAGGGTAAAAGTTTTTGATTACCTCGGGATACGCCTTTCAGACAAAATGGATTGGACGCCCCATCTAGATAAAATGCTGCTGAACCATAAAAGGATCACAGGTGCCCTTTTGAGGGAGCAACGCTCCAGCTCAACAAAACCAATAGGAACAGTCCTGGAGATCTATGCAGCTAAAGGTGTCAGCTCTGCCCTCTATGGAGCGGAACTTTGGGGCTTTTCATCTACCGACGCTCTGCAAAGATCTGAGAACAAATTCTGCAGACAAATAATGTCCCTTCCACAAAGCACCCCAATACTTCCTTTATTTATGGACCTTGGCTGTACCCAGATTGGCGAAATCGCGAAATTTCGTCCGTTACTATTATGGGCCCGTATTTGGCGGGTAGAAGAACTCAGCGGATATGACAGAGGCCTTAAAGAAATTATGTCATCACCAAACTGGGTCAAAATCAAATGGTTAAAAGATATGAAAACCCTACTGACCAAGTTGGGCCTACTCGAATCTTGGTTAAGTAGAACCTCACCCCCAAAGCAATTACTTAAAAAGCTCTATCGGGACTGGATTTGCTCCCAAAGACATTCCAGCACGTCTCTTGGCAAGCTAACAGAGGACTTCCTGATGTTTAAAGACTGTCCCAGGCGGGAACCTTATCTGGACATAATTGGGAAACCCTTTGCTCGGGCCTTGTATTTTAGATTTAGAACGGGTACTTTACCACTGAACACCTTTACCAAAAGATGGAAATCCTGTATAGGCAAATCCGATTTATGTCCATCGTGCCTTGTCAAACCAGAGACATTAGCGCATTTTTTGTTTGTCTGTGACGAATATGCTAATTCAAGAAGGGTGTGGCTGAAAAACCTATGCCGTCAGCTGGGAACCAGGAGCCATGATGTGGCAATCAGGATACTTGTTTCGGACAGTTTTGTACCCTATGCTTGTGCCCTAGCCAAATTTTTGTCTTGGGCTTGGGCTATCCGAGCCAAAAAGCTAAAACAATCTGTTTAATTCTTTTTTAGGATAAATACTCTGGTAATGTTTTAATTGTTCACCTTCTTAAAACTAACTGGCTACGCATTTCTGAGCAAATAATTCATGAAACTATTGCTTGGACCAGAGATGCAGAATTTCTCTTTTTTAAAAGTATACTCAAATTGTAATTTTTTTATATATACATATATTGTTCTGCTTTTATGATAATGAATTTTTATCGAAATAAAGCCTTTTGACTTGACTTGACTTGACAACGAAAATGATATGGGGGGTTATGCAGCGGGTCGGATTGGGACCAAAAATAGGCCTTGGCAACCCCAAAACAGTGTCTCACACTTGAGGAGTCCGACCAATGCTTGGTTAGTATCAGGAGGCTCATTTTAGGAGAAATGTGTGGTACATTAGGGATTTTAAAGTTTGGAGGGTCAGCAGCAGTGGTGACGACTGGAAAAACTGTGGCTGCAAAAAACTGAATAATTATTCCAAGCATCTAGGTCCTCGACCCTGATTATAACATCAATCAGAAATCCAGTACAAAGCCAAGGGGCAAAAGAGGATAGGTCAGGATCCCTGGGGAATAAACCTACAGTAACTAAAGAAAGAGAAAAAGTGCTCTGAAATTCCTTCTCTTGATTATTCACTACAGAGGAATTTCATAGAATAAAGCCTGTCCTATTCAGTGGCGCTCACACTAGACTGCCCCCGGTTTTGTTATGCAAAGAGAGCTATTGATGGACAGAATGCAAAACAATGTCATACATTTACACCAGTACAGAGATCTGGGCCTAAATCCATCGTTTTTTTGCTCATCATGCCATTCCAGTTTGAACCCAGCCATATACAAATCAGTCTAAACCTTCCACCCAATAGGAACAGTCCTGTCTGAACTGCCAGACAGGTCCACTGGGGTGGCGAAGTGAGTTAAAGAACGATGATGGATTCAACTCAAATCTGTGACTGGGGTTAAGTGTCTGAAGAGTTTCAGCGTGAACTGCCAATCCAGGTCCTCCCTGGACTGGAAACAAGCATCCTAGGACCAGTTTCAGTATACAGCATTCCCCTTTTGTGGTGTGGTAGCACATTCTGCAGTGGTACAGGGTGTGCATCCCTGTCCTCCACCGCTAAGTGTGGTGTGTACGCATGCAGGTTATACCAATAGTGTGCAAAGTGTGCATGTATGCATAGACAGTAAAGATATAGATCTAGTGCATTAAAGGTTGTTTACCTGCCCAGATGAGCCTTAGCAATTGTGAACGTATATTTGCAATAAGTGAGCTGGGCTAGACAATAGGTATATTTATAAACATGTAGAGAAAACCTAGGAGTATTATAATTTTTACCAGATCTATGCTGTCTGCAAGCGACAGATGCGTTTTTATCCATCTTTCGACTTGTTTTTTCCAGTTTAGTAAGTGCCCAGCCATTGTTTTCCCTTATTACCAGATCTGGGTCTCTGTGAATCCCCACTCCCAAATACTTCACTGGTTGGATGGACCATTAAACTGGATATTCAAGCGCGTATGGTGAGGTTCATTCCACCAGAGGAATAATCGTCGATGTGTTCCAGTTTATGCTAAGCCCTGAAAACTGCTCAAAGCTAATATATTGATGGAGAATTGGCATGAGATATGTTTTCTGCTCCTTGACAAAGAGCACCTTGTTGGCTGCATACAGGGAAATATTAATTGGCCCCTCTCTGAATCACAACACCGATGCCCTGTGTCGATGTCCTATAATCCAAGTCAGGGTATTTAGACAAAATATCAAGTTGCAAATAAGGACAGACAAGAATATCGGATTTAAAATATTGTGATATGAAAATATCAATGTCAAGAATATCGATTTGGAGGTAAGTAACATTGACTTTTAAAATATAATAGTAATATTGTTTGCAAAAATGTCGGGGCCGATTTCAATGATGGCGAGACTGCCACCGACAGCCTGTCGGTGGCAGTTTTGCCACCATCGAAGACAGGTTTCACGCCTGCCATATTACAATGCAGGTGGTGTGATGGCAGGCAGAAACACTTGTACTACGGCGTGCACTGCAGCACGCAGCACCCGCCGCAATACAGGAGATAGGCAGTGTGACCGCCTTGGAGTAATGAGGTAATGAGGTTGACGGGACCATAGACTGCATGTCAGGCATTCCTGTTGTCTGATAGCAGGTGGACATGAGTCCATAAGCCATCCTAATCAATATTGTTTTTTAATAATTGTTATGTATTTTAGTATTTAATTTAAATGTATGTGAAGTAATTTTTTTGTTAGGAATTAGCATTTAAAAAACCATGCAAATTCATTGAAATAACCATAGGTTTCACATGTTATAGTTAGCTGAACATTTCTCCCATACAAAACCTTTGAAACTCCTCCGTTATAGTTAGCTCAGCTAACTATAACTTGCGCTCCCGCAATGCACTGCTGATGACGTCACATATTACATCACTCATGACATGGTCAAGTCAAGTCAAGTCAAGTCATAAAATTTGTATAGCGCACTACATACCCAGAGGGTTTCAAGGCGCTTAGGAAGGGGAGGAGGATTATTTGTCAAATATCCACGTTTTAAGCTGCTTTCTGAACGCTAGGTGGTTCTGGGTGAGGCGAAGGTAAGCGGGGAGTGAGTTCCATGTTTTAGCAGCCAGGTATGAAAAGGATCTGCCTCCCATGGTGGTCTTGTTGATGCGAGGTACAGTGGCGAGGGCTTGGCTGGAAGAACGTAGTTGGCGGGAGGGGGTGTAGAAGGACAGTCGAGAGTTGAGGCAATCTGGTCCGATGTCGTAGAGTGATTTGTGTGCGTGGGTAAGCAGTCGGAAAGTGATCCTCTTATTGATGGGTAGCCAGTGGAGGTCTTTAAGGTGACCAGAGATGTGTTCGTTGCGTGGGATGTCTAATATGAGCCTGGCTGAGGCGTTTTGGATTCGTTGGAGTTTCTTCTGGAGTTTTGCGGTAGTACCCGCGTAGAGGGTGTTTCCGTAGTCTAGTCGGCTCATGACCAGAGCGTGGGTGACATCACTCATGACATCACGGATGACATCTCATATGACATCCCTGATGACATCACTGTCAGCAATGCTCTTGGGTGCCCTATCTCCCTAATGCTGCGTCAAGCCGTACGTCTGCTTCAAGCAGGCGCAGGGTTTGAGTCATGCATCATTGTCCTAAAAGTGACTGATTGAAATCTTGTAGATTTCCCTCAGCCAATTTTAGGATGCGTTCCTGCACAGGAACGCCCTCCCTTGCGCTGGAACGCCCCCTGATGGCACAGGGCTTTACAACATGATGCATCTCCAGTCCTATATGCTTCACGTTGTTAATATGCGCCGCACCATGGTGCCTCTTTTGTTCTGCCGCTGCGTCACAAAAGTCACGCAACAATGGAGCAAAAGAGCTGCAAGGGGCTTGTAAATCTGCCCCTACAGACTCAAGTCCAGTCCTTCCTTTGTACACCTGGCAACACGAAGACATAGTGGTGGAGGATTTATAGTTTGAATATTTTAATGACTGGTTAATGTAGTAGGAAACTTTTTAGTGTTGTCGCTGATCTGCAATCACAATGGACTCTGTCACTTCGCGTGTTGCAGACTGCTGCCTGCCAGTCCTAGGCGAACCTTTTTAGTAGTTTGTTTAGTGAGTTACATAACTTTCGAAATCGGCGGTCCGCAAATCAAGCAATACTAATATCGTAGTAGTCCACATGAGATAGGTCAATATATCCCGTGGAATAGTTGTCTGTTTGCTATTTCGCCAAAATATTTTGTTATTGTTCTTTTGAAATGTTTGATTTGGTTGACAAATATCATCCATATTTTCTGGTCTTTCTTTCTTTCATGTTTTACATCAGCTCCCCCCAGGGGCAAGAGGGCATTGGAGGAGGCTGCTGCTGCTGCTGAACAAGGCCAGGATCGGGCAGGCGAGGGCTCCGTTGCTGGCCCCGGTTAGTTAATTTTAATATAGAGTACCTATTTTTTCCTAGCGTTACTCATTCGATTTTTTCTAAATCATCTTTGATCTTCTTGTAGACTGTATCTAAATTCTTATCCTGCCTCGACTATGACTCCCTGTGGTATTACTAGATTATTCTTATTAGTCTATCTGTGTAGCTAAGATTGCACGTTTGGCAAAAGGTGTAAAACGAAACTCCCATTCTAGTCAGCAATAGCTCTATGCACTGAGTATAGTCCTCTGGGATTGTCCATAATGTCTTTTCAAGTCTTGTAAATGTTTATGCTTTGATAATTACCAACAATAAAAAGGTGAATGACCACCAAGAAAGAATAAGAGACTACTTTACTTTTGGTTTGGATAGGAGGACAATCCATACTACTACTGTTGCAGGGACAAATCTGCACAAACAGAACTATGGACACTAAATAGTGCATTGTTTAACAATTATAATAGGCGCAGGTAGACTTTCCACATACCTCAGTGATATCAGACTTTGAAGAGCCCCCAATCTCCTTTCTGACTAGATAGTGTGGCAGAGTCATTTAGCTCCCGAATTCATCGATGCTTTATCCCCAATGATGAATATCTAACGCAGGACAAGAGTATAGGAGTCAGAGTCCAGAAGTGTCAGAGGCACGGACTCATGCTTGCAAATTGCAAAACCTTTTGCTCATTCACTCCTGACCAAAAACCACAGAGTCTATTTAAGTTTTAAAGCTTTATTAAAAGTAAAAATATTTATTAAAATCAAGCTTGTCATTAAACATAAACGGTTGAATAAAAATGGAAAAGTGCTTATAGTGATTTTTTATTTCACACATTTATTGTGGGCGAGCTGAGCCCTCACCTGATTTGAACTTTCATTTTTCTTTTTGGTGCTGAATCATTAGTCCCTTCGTCCTAGTTATGATGATTTGTTCTTAGAAGTGAAGCTTCTGTCTGTTATGAGAAAAATGGTCCGTGTTAAAAAGCAAGCATTCATCAGTTGTGCCAAAAAGTGCAGCAAGACAACACCCTTCCCTGGAAAAAGGGACATTTTTACTTTAGAGTAGACAGTTACAAATTATTAGATTGGTTTCTGTATTCACATGTCTTCATTCCTAGACAAAATACTAGTGAGTGGTGTATGTCTATGACATCTAACGTTCTTAAATGTACTTTGTAGGTGGAACATCTGATGCTGGGCCCAGCACGGAGGTGGAGGAGGAAAGCTCTGGGGAGGAGGCGGTGGAAGCGCCCGACCAAACTGCTGTGCGGGTTGCCACGGTAGTGGCAGGCAGTGGTAAGCTCTTATATTCCTTACTTATTGAGATTGCAGACTGCATAGTGTGCTGCTCCCCGTGAGAAAACGGAAGGTTTATCCAGATGAGAGACATGAAGAAGAATGATTGACATTTAGGGGCCTATTATGATGGCGGACGGACCTGAGTCCGTCAGCCACCATAGAGTAGGAGGGACCGTCCGCAGGGGCAGCGGCGGTCCCTCCGTAATAATTAGGATGTGACCACCACCTTGACGGTCACATCCTGTATTTTTATCATTGCGGCGGGTGCTACTTGAAGCAGCACCCGCCGCAATGATAAAAATATAAGTTGTGCAGGCAAATGCAGGGGGGTACCATGGGTACCCCCCATGTGCACCTCCCACCCCCCTTCACCCCGGGGGCCCTGCAACGAGCCCCCAAACAAAAATCTGTATGCCTTTGCATGGCGGAAATGCCGCAGTGTAAAGGCATGTTCCTCCAGACATCCTAATATGGCTGGCGGTGTCTGATGGACACCGCCAGCCATGTTAGTGCTTTTCCGCCGCGGACAGGAGGCGACTGCGGCGGAAAAGCTGCGGATTAAAAAACTTTCCCCCAGCCATCCTAATCTGGTGGGGGGGTCTTTTTCAGTCCGCTGCGGATTTCCCGCATCCTCCGGGTCGGCGGTGGATTCCGCCCGCCCGGAGGATGCGGGAAATCCGCAATCCTAATCTGCCCCATAGTTTGAATGGATGGATGTCTGGATCATGGTACTATCTGACTCTTAGATAGCATATGTATCTAGAGACAATAGACGGTCACTGGATGAACTAAGTGTCACTTTGAAGAGCATGTAACACCACACCCGCACGTCCGTCCCAGTGTAGGAAAGGCAAGGAAAAGAAGTTGTAACTTTGTCCGAATACTACCATGAATAGTAGCAGTAGTTTGTATTGCAAGCACAGCATATATCTGGCTATTACGATGGCCACTCAATACCTCTGTTAATAAGTTTAGTAGAACTCGGTCATTCATGTGTGGATGTATCACTGTTCACTCAATAAAAAGCAAAGCACCTAAAGTCATCCCATATGTAAGCAAATACATACCATGTGCAATGATAGATAATCATATTATTTATCTTCTTCATTTTCCTTTTCTAGTATTCATTGGCACTGTAGGGTGAAAGTTAAATTAATTAAGCAGTAGCCCTTGTAACAGACTATTCTAAGTGCCACCCGTAATAGAAAAGTAAGAGCATCACCACCTGCATGTACTGGACTGGTACAGTAACGCAAGTCTGTCTCACTCATCATGGCGGGCGTCTGTTATTCTCAGGTGCAAGTTGACTGCGCTGGCATTATGCCGGCTTGCAGAAGTTAACATACCAATTTTGCTAAACAAGAGAGAAGAAGAAGAATAAGACTGATGTACTGTCATAGTCAACTCTAATGGAGTGAGCCCATAGTGCTCGTAGAATTGATTCCTTAAACTCCCACTAATGTTAGAGCAAGGGTGAAGAAGTGGGAAGTTAGATAGATACTGCCCAAAATAGTTATGTACTTTACTTGCAAGTTGCTAGTTCTACTGTGACACAACTTTCTGCTGAATCATTTTGTGTTAATCTTAAAGAGCATTGTGACTATGTCTTTCTTTCTTCATATAGATGCTCCTTCCAAACCAACCCAGAAGGAGCTGGCTAGACGGGCCCGGCAACGGAGGCTGGAGGCCACTGTCGCTGAACATTGGCGGCTGGTGGCCCAGGAGGAGGGGGACACGCAGTCTACAACAACATCTACCGGCACAGCTGCATCCTCCTCCGCGCTCCCTGGGTCACCCAGTCAGTGCAGCAGGTCTCCAGCAGTATGGAGCCGGGGTACCGCAGCCACCCGCCACCGCCGAGCAGCAAAGAAATCAGCTGCCCCCCACAGCAGTTGCAAAAAACAGATGCACCGCCTTTCTCTGAGGGTTTCCTACCTCGAGCAGGAGCTGCTCAACACGAAATCCCTGTTCGAGACCCTCCGCAAGGAGCATTCTGACCTGGCCCGGAAAGTCAACAGGAGCAGCCAGCAGTAGGAGGAGACTGTCCCTTGCCCCTTTTTAAAGACTTCTGGGGGGTGGGAATTGGGAGTTGGGTTTTTTGGACTTTTCAGGGATATTCGATGGGGTTAGGGAGTGGGGGTGGGTTGGGTCTTGTGGGAGATTATTTTTATCAGGGATATAAATATACTTTAAACTTTATCTTAGCATACGTGTTTTTTTACTGCTTTTGAGGCTGGTGGGTAGGGGTTTAACAGTAACTTTGTTTTCGTGAAACTTAAGTGGCATCTTTATTCAAGTTGTTTAATTAATTGCCCAAATGTTTTCAAAACTAAGTGCCTCTCACAGAGTAAGTGAATTCAATAGTCCTAGGACTTTACTAGTACTAGCGTCAGTCTCTCGTCTCTCCGAATACTCCATTATACTTCCTCCCCCAAACGCTTATCTTACCTGTAATTTGTGTTTGGAAATAGAGCTAGGCACAGGGCTGGCTGGATGGCAAATGGCGATTAAGGTCGGCAATCCTGGGCGGATGAAATGTCATCATTGCGTTGGTACTAGTGGTGTTACACAGTGGCAGTTGCAGCATCTGAAAAAAAAGAAAATGAAACCTTGTTTGTCCTTACCGTAGCATTAGAACGGTACAATAGCGAATATAGCAGGTGACAGTACACTAGAACAGTGCCACAATGTAGCCTAACAAATGGTAAAGTATTGAAAGTATAACTAGTACTTGCGTTGAATTTCTTTGACATTGGCTACTACTACAAGAAATTGTACCGAAGGTGAAGGACACAGCAGCGTAATAATTTGCCACGTCTAGGAGGAGGATGTTCTTGATGACCTATCAAGTTGATGGCGCACATGAAAATCTGCTTTCATTTGCCAATAGTGACTGAGTGTCAAGCTGAGTAAGAATAGAATATATCCTCGGATTCCTTCACCAGCCTGTTGCTATGACCTTATCCTCCCCAGCAAGTGTGTGGAATTATTGCTGTCATTTAGTCACACATCAATCAAAACCACACAGCCCGGGGGAAGAGGGTTAGGGTTTGGAAAATGGATGGGAATGCGGGATTTTGGGAAAGTTTTGTTGAGAGAAGAAAAAAAAACACAGCATGGACAAACAACAATTGAAGATAAAGAAATCTTTGGGTACAAAGCTAACCCTAAATCTTTTAAGTGACATAAAAGAAGTGCATGCACTACTGCATGCTTGGTTACTGAAAAGTAAGTAGTACTTTCGACAACCGACAGAATGCAACAGTACAGGGCTGCAGCGTTTTCACTTGCCTATCTCTGCACTCAGAGAAACACTTCTTACATTAAATTAGGTTTAAAAAATAGCAGAAGTAAAACCAATAGAATGGCTGTAGGGATGAATTTAGAAGCAGAGAGAGATCCAAGAAATGCAGAGTCACACTCATAAAAGTTCACAGCAATAACATTACTTAAAAGATAATTAGAAAAGAACGGATACTGTATCTGTATGTTGTTGTAGTTGTCCTGTTGAATTTGGTAGGTTGCACGCATCAAACCATTCCTCTTATTAGCGGGACTCCTCCATTCCAGCTGACGCTCTGTCCATCAATGTTGGTGACCAGAAGACACCCTGTCCACTGCCTGCCTGGCGGATGCTGAATTGGGGCTCGCTAATGTGAAGCCTGACTTCATCCTTTTTTTCCCATTGCACAGACTGAAACCCGGCCTGTAATTATTGATGGAAAAACAGCAAGTGATATTAGAACACCACTGACAAATAAATATAAGGTATGTACGCTGTGTAGTGCAAAAAGTTACACTTTGAGTTTCCTAATAGAAGACAGTACAATATTTTTGAAAGTGCGCACTCTGTCTGAGTCTCCTTTTGAAGGAAAAATAAGTATGGGCAAAATAATTTAGAGGATCTTTCCCCTCAAGCTAGGTGTACTGTAAACTGTGTTTTAGAACAAAATTAGACCTTCCCAGCAGTGCTCACACCCAGACCTTTACTAAAGCCAGTCGCAAAAATGTAGAAGACCCCCAATCAGATCTCAAAAAACGAGGCCTAGTAGAAAACTGGTGACAAAACGTACTTTGAAAGTAAAAGTAGGCCCAAATCCCGCCTTACCCACCGTGGATTCTATTCAAACCACTTGCAAGCAAGCAAAAGTATCCATACCCAGCATCGCTCCAAGACTCGCAAACATCCCCACAAACAGCCCCCCGCCCAAACACATGCAATACAAATAGTGCTAACCCTAACGAGCCCTAAGTTTAGAATAGTGGCAAACACTTTCTTTAACTATGCCAAATCCCCCCTTTCCCACCATGGATTTTCTTCAAATCACTTGCAACCAAAATTACATATTCCCACAAGTGCTCTAAGACCCCAGAACTCAGTTGCAAAAATATAGAACACCCCGAAACACATGCAATCCTGCTGCCAGTGCTAACCCTAACAAACCCTAAGTTACAAAAAGTGCCAAAAGGCTTTTCCGCATGGAATTTCTCCAAACCAGTTTTATCCGGCATTAGACCTTCCCAGCAATGCCCCAAGACCCACCAACCCACCCGCAAAAAAGCACAACACCCCAAACAGCCAAAAAGCAAAAATGGATAATCTCATACTTACAATATTTTTCGGCCTTCTTTCAATTCTGTCCAAACGCGCTGTGCAGCTAGGCCATAACTCCCGTTTTCTACCATGGATTTCCTGAAAAGCAAATGCAATCAAAATTAGACTGTGCCAGCAGTGCTCCCAGACCCCAAAACCCACCCACAAACACCCAGAACCCCCCCAAAGAGCACCTCAAAGACAAGCTAGTCAGCAAAAACTCAGAAATAATTTCGCCTCTGATTTAGTCCAAACCAGTTTTATCCGGTGTTAGACCTTCCCAGCAATGGCCACAAAGCCGTCAACCCAGACAAAAACAAGTAGAAGACCCCCAAACAGCCAAAAAGCAAAAGTACAAAAATGGGCACCTAGTCATTTCCAGGGCAATTTCCAAAATCACTCCGCGCGCGCTCTGCAGCTAGGCCCTAACTCCCCTATGCCACAATGGATTTGCTTCAAACCTCTTGCAATCAAAAGTATCCATACCCAGCAGTGCTCCCAGAACCCGAAACCCACCCACAAACACCAGGAAGCCCCCCAATCAGGCCCCCGAAAACATGATAGTGAGCAAAAAGGCAAAAACT
Source organism: Lissotriton vulgaris (assembly GCF_964263255.1). NCBI lineage: Eukaryota > Metazoa > Chordata > Amphibia > Caudata > Salamandridae > Lissotriton > Lissotriton vulgaris. Next base: position 76,657 of record NW_028243444.1, on the reverse strand, counting down.
TTTTCAAGTCTGATTTTGGTCAAACCAGTTTTGTCCGGTATTAGACCTTCCCAGCAATTCCTCAAGACCCGCCAACCCACCCGCAAAAAAGCACAACACCCCCAAACAGCCAAAAAGCAAAAATGGAAAATCTCATACTTACAATATTTTTCCGCCTTCTGTCCAAAAGCGCTGTGCAGCTAGGTCATAACTCCCGTTTTCCACCATGGATTTCCTGAAAAGCAAATGCAATCAAAATTAGACTGTCCCAGCAGTGCTCCCAGACCCCAAAACCCACCCACAAACACCGGAACCCCCCAAAGAGCACCTCAAAGATTTGGTCCAAACGAGTTTTATCCGGTATTAGACCTTCCCAGCAATGGCCACAGAGCCGTCAACCCAGGCGAAAACAAGTAGAAGACCCCCAAACAGCCAAAAAGCAAAAGTACAAAAATGGGGACCTAGTCATTTTCAGGGCAATTTCCAAAAATCACTCCGCGTGCGCTCTTCATCTAGGCCCTAACTCCCCTCTGCCACCATGGATTTGCTTCAAACCTCTTGCAATCAAAAGTATCCATACCCATCAGTGCTCCCAGACCCCGAAACCCACCCACAAACACCAGGAAGCCCCCAAACAGGCCCCCGAAAACATGATAGTGAGCAAAAAGGCAAAAACGTTTTCAAGTCTGATTTTGTCCAAACCAGTTTTATCCGGTATTAGACCTTCCCGGCAATGCCCCAAGACCCGCCAACGCACCCGAAAAAAAACACAACACCCCCAAACAGGCAAAAAGCAAAAATGGAAAATCTCATACTTACAATATTTTTCCGCCTTCTGTCCAAACGCGCTGTGCAGCTAGGTCATGACTCCACTTTTCCACCATGGATATCCTACAAAACAAATGCAATCAACATTAGACTGTGCCAGCAGTGCTCCCAGACCCCGAAACCCACCCACAAAAACCAGGAAGCCCCCCAAACAGGCCCCCGAAAACATGATAGTGAGCAAAAAGGCAAAAACTTTTTCAAGTCTGATTTTGTCCAAACCAGTTTTATCCGGTATTAGACCTCCCCAGCAATGCCCCAAGACCCGCCAACTCACCCTCAAAGAAGTAGAAACCCCCCACAAGTACAGAGTCTTTCTTCATTGGGCGTAATCCAGCCCTCTGCTTTGAGGGAAATAGGAGTCGGGAGGAGGAGGATAGAGGAGCATGTTCTTGTGAACTTGTGAACCTGAGGAATGCAGACTGCGGCACCTTCAAATCAATAAGCAAATAAGTGAAGACAGTTCTGCTGATGGGCTTGTTTTTGTGATTAGGTGATTAAAGTTTTAATTATATTAACTGTGCAAAACAAAGAAAGACAGACACACAGGAATAAAAGTGAATAAGGACGAAAAAGAAGGTTATTGATTCATTGGCTCATTTTCAGGGCTCGGTGTCAGGGAATAAGAGTTCGTCCTCAAACTCTGCGAATTCAGGCTGGATTAGGTCACCTAACAGAGAAGAAATTCTCTCATCTAAGTTGCTGTCCTCCTCGTCTTCTTCCGGCATGTATTCTCGATCTTTGTAATCTGGTGGTATGAGGTGCTGATTCATCTTGATCATTGTTAACCTCTCCACATTTTTGGGCGAGAGGCGGGTCCTTTTGCAAGTTACAATGCCACCAGCAGCACTGAAAACACGTTCAGAAGACACACTTGCGAGTGGGCAAGACAAGTAGTTTATAGCCAGGTTGGAGATCTCTGGCCACAATTTTTTTTTTCCATGCCAATACGCGAATGGGTCAGCATTAACATAGACCTCTGTTGAGTCATTCAGATAGTCCTGCACCATCGAATCAAGGTTATCCACGGTTCCTCCACTGTGCTTACTTTTTGCTGGGACCTTTTGAGAAGCAATCCCAAGCTTAGTTAGCCAATCCTCTTCTTCACCCAATGTTACAGTTGTGTCTGGTGCAGATGATCCGGTTGCCGGTGTCTTTAACGGCTGAGAGGTCACTTCTGCCACAGCCACAGGTGTAGAAGTGGATTCTTTCGACTGGGGATGGCCTGCTGATACTGATGTACTGCCTTTTCCTTCAATTTTCAGCTGTTCTCTTTCAAACCTCATGGCTGACACAGCTAGCCAATGTTTGTACTTTGAAACTTCTGCGTCACCAAAAGGAAAGAATGCTCTGCCTGCCAGTGCCTTTTTGTAGCGTGGATCCAGAATAGTAGCACAAATGTGATGCTGTTCTGAGTGGATCATTTGAAGACATTCATCGCCAAGTAGGCGCTGTAATAATTTCTCCACCAAAACAAAAGCGTCTTGCTTTTCTTCATCTTTTTGAAACATAGAAGACACCGCCTTCAGTTGGTGCTGTAGCATGCACAACAATGGGATAGCTTTTCCCAAATGACAGTCCTCCCTGCTGACTGCACGCGTGAAGACCTCAAAAGGACGAAGCATGTCTGTCAGGCTTTTAACTAGCTCCCATTGCGCCACATCTAGCCTCAGGTCCTTCCGAGCTATACCCAGTGTTAAGAAATACTGATTGAGTACCGTAAACTGCTCATACAGACGCTCAAGCATGTAGAAGGTTGAGTTCCAATGTGTTGGCACCTCCTGGATGAGTGCTTTAACTGGCATTCGACATTCATGTAACATGCCCATCCGATGCTTCCGGGCCTTAAAAGAATGGCTGAAATAGTTGCACATTCTTCGGCAGGTGGTCACTAACTCGCACACTGGACTTTCTTCACTCAAAATTTTTTTAACAACCAGGTTTATACAGTGCGCCAAACACAGCATCCTGAAATATTTACCCAGATCCATGGCCTTAACTACATTGGTGCCATTATCCATGGAAACATAACCAATCTTGCGTTTTTTTGGGGACAGCCATTGAAAGACCTTTGTGTTAAACTCCTTCAAAATGTTTTCTCCTGTATGACTTGTCTTCATTCAATCAAAGAGGGATGTAAGGGGGAAAAAAGGCTATATAGGGCAGCCCCCACTCAACAAATATGAAACAAAAAGCCCTATTCAGCCTGTATGATTTGGATCTCAAACTCTGTAACTATTGGGGCCACACCTCATATTGGCTCACCAATAAAAAATTAAATTTAACCAGTGTTGTGTTACAGGTCCGGACATGCCTTAAGATATGAAAATGGAGGTGTACAGATTCACCCACATAAAGAAAATATGTGGGAAGGCAAGGAAAGTACCTCACGGACGTAACACCCGAGGGGGTTCCCGTTTTGTTAATCACCGGTATACCCACTTCTCATAATCGGTTACTTTCCTTGCTAGGAGGATGAAACAAGTGCAGAAAGAATATGCACAAGAAAGAATAGAGAAAGAGACAGACAAGGAGTGTACAAATACACTACCTAGTAGGACAGAAAAAGTGCTTTAGAAAATAATAACAAGTACCTACACCCAACAACCAACAAATATAAAAACGTGAGGTTTGGCTGGCTGAGTCGATTTTATTCTGGTGCTGCCAAACTTCACCATTAAAAAATGGTTGAATAAATACCATTCATTTTTATGACTGGACCGACATGTTTCGTTGCCTTGTCATTGGCAACTTCGTCAGGGCGAATAGTTGGGTCTCTATTCTCAATCCTCCATTTTATCATATGAGGACCTTATGCTCGAAAATGGTCATCGTACTATCGAGCATCAAAAGACGGCGTGTTCAAAGATCACAAATCTGTCCTGGAAACTCCTAGATATGAGTAACCGCTGCCAAGTGCCATTGTGAGACGCCGGAAGCGCCGGAGGGACTCGGCAGCGGTTACTCATATCTAGGAGTTTCCAGGACGGATTCGTGATCTTTGAACACGCCGTCTTTTGATGCTCGATGGTACGATGACCATTTTCGAGCATAAGGTCCTCATATTCTTTCTTGTGCATATTCTTTCTGCACTTGTTTCATCCTCCTAGCAAGGAAAGTAACCGATTATGAGAAGTGGGTATACCAGTGATTAACAAACCGGGAACCCCCTCGGGTGTTACGTCCGTGAGGTACTTTCCTTGCCTTCCCACATATTTTCTTTATGTGGGTGAATCTGTACACCTCTATTTTAATATCTTAAGGCATGTCCGGACCCGTAACACAACACTGGTTAAATTAAATTTTTTCTTGGTGAGCCAATGTGAGGTGTGGCCCCAATAGTTACAGAGTTTGAGATCCAAATCATGCAGGCTGAATAGGGCTTTTTGTTTCTGACTGTTACATGTTTCCGAGCAGCTTTAAAAACGTTGTCCGGGTCAACACCTGCGTTTAGCTTTGCTTTAACCCCTGAAAAAGAGACCCAGTGTGCAGTGATGCATATGTAATCAGTGCCTGCGCCACTGGTCCACATGTCTGTTGTCAGATGTATAGTGTGAACAGCACTCTTCTGCAAAGCTGCCCCAATCACCTCCAACACATCTTCATGTAGTGCTGGAACCGCAACTCTGGCAAAATAAAACCGGCTAGGAACCTTCCATTTAGGGTTGAGCGTTGCCACTAATTATAGAAAACCAACCCCTTCCACAAAAGAAAAAGGGAGAAGGTCCAGAGGGAGCATTTTAGCCAGCTTAGTGTTATACAGACGCGTCAGTAGGTGGTTGCGATCAAATGGCGCTTCTGAAAACAACATGGTTCTAAAGGTGGGCTGGACCATTTTACGGGATGATGATGACTTCTTCAACCCAGTTACGCTCGATGATGAACTTTTTTGCATTGGTGTCTCACTTTCTCCCACACTCTTAGTGTGGCTCACAGGGTTGTGCTCCTGACATGGGTACTGGGTGTAAGTGAAGTGTTTGACGCTTCTTCCTCCTCGTCATCATCAGATGAAACATCAACGTATACAGTTTGTTGAGTTCCAATTCGGGCTTCCTTGATCTCCTTTAAGTGCGCAAACCATTGGACAGTGTGCTGTCTCTCAAGATGACCTCTCTGGCCTCCGGTACCATAGTTGGTACCAAACTTACCATGACTAACTGCAAGCTTACAAATGCTACAAATGGCTATGTTTTTCCTTTTTGGGCAAACACTAAAGAAGTCCCAAACTGCGGACTTGAAATGTCTGTGTGGGCGGAGGAGGCGATACTGGTGGTGGTCATGCTGATAATGCCAGATGAAGTGGAGGATGTGTGTTGCCGAACTTTACTACGTTGTGCACTTGCACCACCACTAATTGAGGTTGAGGTGGATGGAGGTCCCTTCTGGCGAGAAAGGAATATGGAAGCGGTAGGTGGTGGTGTACTAGTTAACTCCAATGATGGTAGTGTTCCCATTGCCTCCTCGTCGACAACATCATCACGCTCAGCAGCTTTTTGGGCTAGGATCAAAATGTCTGTTTGCTTCATGCCCGCTGAGGCTGGAGTGACGTCTATGATGACTGCGTCGTCGTCGCGAGAGTCTTCATCAGCAGGAGTATATGCCACTTCTTGTTCAGCGTCAGCATCACACTCCATAACTATGAGACTTTCGGGGACCTTCATTTTACGCTTAGCTACCTTTGTCAGATAATGGTGTGCCTCACTCTCAGACTGCAGTGGTGGTTCCCAAGTTTGATCCATATCATCAGAAGGAGGTGGGCTTGAAGAAGATATTGACACCATCCTTGATCTTTTCCTTGCTAGGGATGTGGAAGACAATGAATGATCAGGAGGAGTGGCTTCCTCAAATGATACCTCGGCTTGAATGTCGATTTCCTGATGTGCCCCTACTTCGGGAGGAACAACTATTGTGGGCACTTGTGCCCCTCCATGCACCTCCACTTGCGCATCTCCTTGCGCTGCCTCTCCTTCCACATGTACTTGGGCTTGTACTTGCACATGTGGTTGTTGTTGCGGCTGTGGTTGTTCAACACTCGTCAGATGAGTTACAACAACCTGTGTTGATTGAGGGACATTGCTGCTACTTTCTTGCGATGAGCCAACATCACTGGTCGATGGTGATTGAACAAGTAGACTGGCTGCCTCTGCAGCACTCAAGGGCTTGGACTTAAGTTGGCATGGTGGTGGTGGCACTGAGCCCAATGGAGCGGGGGTGCTGCTCCCAGCTTGGTCCCCAGCAGATCCCGCTGCTGCTGCAGGCGTACTTTTTTTTATTCCCAAAAAATGTGGCGGGCGGCACACCAGTCTCCTTGGTAACTTGCTTCTTCTGCTCCTTACTGGCAACTTTCTTGCTAGAGGAGCTACGGGGAACTTTTTTTGGGGCCATCTTCTTCAAAGGTCAGAACAGCAGGCCGCAGTTGCACGAGTTGCAGAGTTGTCTGTGGCCAGACGTGACGTTGCGTGACGTTATGCTGCACACACACACCGCTGCGGGACTTCTTCCGGGCACTGGTGGTTCTCTTGAGTCTTTTGCACCTAAAAGCAATGGAAGACAGAGGAACATCAGTTCAGTTATACTCCCCAAAAAGTCAAAAAACACATAAAAATCAGCACAATCCCATGCCATCCATGCCCTCAATGATGTTTAAATTCAAAACACCCCACAGAAAGACTAGGCCCATGCACAACTCACTACCCCTGGGCATAAAGGATGAAAGCTAGGCAAAATGGGTACAGGCCTGAGAACACTGCCTGCCTTCAAAATGGCCCCTTGCCCCCAGCACATGGCCAGGGCCTGTCTGTACCAGCACTCAAAATGGCCCCCACCCACATGGCCAGTCCCCAACAGCAGCCAAAAAATCGAAAAACACACAAAAATCAGCACCACCCCATGCCATCCATGATGTTTACATTAAAGAGACCCCACAGAAAGACTCAGTCCATGCACCACTCACTAGCCCTGGGCAAAAGGCCACAACAGCAGCCAAAAAAATCGAAAAACAGAAAAATCAGCATAATTCCCATGCCATCCATGCCCTCAATGATGTTTAAATTCAAGACACCCCACAGAACGACTAGGCCCATGCACCACTCACTCCCCCTGGGCATAATGGATGAAAGGTAGGCAAAATGGGTGCAGGCCTAAGAACACTGCCTGCATTCAAAATGGTCCCTTGCCCCCCAGCACATGGCCAGGGCCTGCCTGTACCAGCACTCAAAATGGCCCCCACCCACATGGCCAGTCCCCCATCAACACCCCAAAAAATCGAAAAACACAGAAAAATCTGCACGATCCAATGCCATCCATGCCCTCCATGATGTTTACATTTAGGAGACCCCACAGAAAGACTCAGTCCATGCAGCACTCACTAGCCCTGGGCAAAATGCCCCAATAGTAGCCAAAAAAATCGAAAAACACAGAAAAATCAGCACAATCCCATGCCATCCATGCCCTCAATGATGTTTTAATTCAAGACACCCCACAGAAAGACTAGGCCCATGCACCACTCACTACCCCTGGGCAAAAGGCCCCAACAGCAGCCAAAAAAATCGAAAAACACAGAATAATCAGCACAATCCAATGCCATCCATGCCCTCCATGATGTTTACATGAAAGAGACCCCACAGAAAGACTCAGTCCATGCACCACTCACTAGCCCTGGACAAAAGGCCCCAACAGCAGCCAAAAAAATCGAAAAACACAGAATAATCAGCACAATCCCATGCCATCCATGCCCTCAATGATGTTTAAATTCAAGGCACCCCACAGAAAGACTAGGCCCATGCACCACTCACTAGTCACTACCCCTGGGCATAATGGATGAAAGCTAGGCAAAATGGTTGATACAACACAGTTCGGACAGTGGACCATTCTTTTTTTCAAAGCACCAACCCAAATATCACCAAAGTATTTTGATTTTCAATAAACTAGCGTGCAATTCCCAAATGCTCCCTGTCCCGAAAGCATATCCAAAAACTTGGAAAAAGAGTCTATATTTTTATCATAGATGAAAAAGCACCGCTGCAAAGGTAAGTCTCCATCGGAGATAAATAGGTTGTTGAGCTGTCCTGTTGGAAAGACGCTGAATCATGATTGATAAAGTTCAATGTTCCTTTAATAATCCATTTATAGAAACCAGCCAACGCGTTTCGTTCTGTCACCAGAACTTCTTCAGTGCTGTAAGTTACAAAAAAAAAAAAAAAGGGGGACATACAAAACCACTATAAGTGCCACAAAAAACAACATGTGCACATACATAGATGAATAAATATATATAAAAATATTTACAACAAAACAGTGCCCACATATAAAGATAAGATAAATATAATTGTATCTGAATAATGCAGCATTTGATGAGTAGAAGCATCATATAACATCTTATTTCTAATTTGTATACAAAGTGCCTACTTATTTCATATTACACACTAATGGCCAACCTGTCAATATGACAATGTATTTGCAATAAGTGCACTTTGAATAGTTTAATATCGGCTAGCAGTATTTCATCTAAAAAGATTTGGTTAATATCATAATCACATATGTCAGCGTCATTTTGTATTACAACCATCTAGAATGCGAGCTGTGGGAACCATCCCGCACATAATATATCAACACAACCATGAGTAAAATCAAATAATATAATTTCAAAACAGTTGATTGACCTTAGGATATGATAATACTGGGATGGTTAGAAGAGAAGAAGGAAGGGGGTGGGGCCTGAGGTAACGTGTGCAAACACGCCCTGTGGCACGTTTTAGATTGGGGAATTAATTCCTCTTCAATCCTGAGGTCCCCTGTGAGCCAACCAGCCCACCAGGTACCTCCAGTATGCGCCAGGCAGCTGTGTGGCGCTTACTGGAGATACCTGTTGGACTAGTTGCCCCCTAGGGGACCTTTGGATTGAAGAGGAATTAATTCCCCAACTTAAAACGCGCCACAGGGCTTGTTTGCACTCACATCACCTCAAGCCCTGCCCCCTACCTTCACCACTGTGCAAGCGCGCCTTCTAGCGTGTTCTAAGTTGGGGCGATTAAGTCCCCTTGCATACTGGGGGTCCCTGGGGGCCAACAAGAAACCTCCAGTATGCGCCAGGGGACTGCATTGCAGAGAGGTGTAAAAAGGAGGGTGGCTTCCTTACACCTCTCTGCAAAGCAACCCCTGTCGTGTTTGCAGAGGATTAACTAATTCCCCTTGCATACTGGAGGTCCTTGGGGGCCAACTAGCCCACCAGGAACCTCCAGTATGCGCCAGGGGGCTGCATTGCAGAGAGGAGTAATGAGGCCACGCCCCTTTCTACACCTCTCCGCAACGCAGCCCCCTGGTGCTTTTGCAGAGGGGGAACTAATTCCCCTTGAATACTGGGGGTCGCTGGGGTCCAACTAGCCCACCAGGAAACTCTAGTATGCGCCAGGGGGCTGCATTGCAGAGAGGTGTAATGAGGCCACACCCCTTTTTATACCTTTCTGCAATGCAGCCCCCTGGTGCGTTTGCAGAGGGGGAACTAATTCCCCTTGCATACTGGTGGTCCCTGGGGGCCAACTAGCCCACCAGGAACCTCCAGTATGCGCCAGGGGGCTGCATTGCAGAGAGGTGTAATGAGGCCACTCCCCTTTTTACACCTCTCTGCAACGCAGCCCCCTGGCGCGTTTGCAGAGGGGGAACTAATTCCCCTTGCATACTGGAGCTCTCTGGGGGCCAACTATCCCACCAGGAACCTCCGGTATGCGCTCGGGAAGGTACAGAGTACCGTACAGAGTACCCTACTTCGTACCCCACGATTTAAAAAACAAATTGTTTGGGGGGGGCCTTGGGGGTCCTTGTGGGACCCCACGAGCAGACCTATGGGATCAGGGTGTTTCTACCCTGCCCCCTTTGCACGTTTGTTTCACTGCTACCGAGGCACAAGATGGCTGCTAACACTTCCTGGTTCGGAGTGTTGACAGACAGTTGATAGCCAATGACCATGCAGCTCGTGCTCGGGAAGGTACAGAGTACAGTACAGAGTACAATACAGAGTACTGTACTTTGTACACCATGATTTAAAAAAAAGGCCTAGAGGGTCAGGGTGTTTCTACCCTGCCCCCTTTGCATTTTTTGCATGTTTGTTTCACTGCTTTCTAGTGCCTCGGTTCTACAGAGGCACAAGATGGCTGCCAACACTTCCTGGTTTGGAGTGTTGACAGACAGTTGACAGCCAATCAGCATGCAGCTCATGCTCGGGAAGGTACAGAGTACAGTACAGAGTACTGAACTTTGTCTCTAGATATCACTATGATTTTACTTTTGATTTTCTCAGGAACTACTGAACAGATTTACACCATTTAACAAAAGTCACAATATGCGAACCAAACTCTACCTCTCTACCAAACTTGGTCTAATTCCATTCAGCCGTTCGGGCTGTAGCCCTGGCTAAAAGTCCCTATGGAAAATTGTGTGGGGAAAACATGTTTTGGGACCACTCTTTTTTCTCGGCCCCCACTTGACAAATCACCCCCAAACTTTCAGGGAAGTAGCGGATCGGAGGAGGCCATTTTCTTTGAGCAATTCGTGAAGATTCATCCACCGGTGCCAAAGTTATTCCAAATAGAATGTTGTGGATTTCCTATGGAAACTAGGTTTTAACTATAACTACCTATAACTACCTACTGGCGACCGTCAGTAGGTAATATATATATATATATATATATATTGCCTACTGGCAGTTGACAGTAGGCAGGTATAATTAGGACATAGTTTCCATAGGAAAAGCGTCTTTTAATTTGGCAATATCTTTGGCATTGTCTGATGAATCTAGGTGAAATTTTCTAAATGAATGGGGTGCTCAGGTCAACTCCTGTCCTTTCGGACTGATTCATCAAGCGGGGGCCAAGAAAAAAAAGGGGGAACAAAAAATGTATTCTCCATGTTAATTTCCATAGGAACTTTTGTCGCGGCTACAGCCCGAACTGATGAATGGAATTAAACCAAATTTTACAGAAAGGAAGCTCTTGGTTGATAGTGCACTCTTTGCTGTAAATAGTGTAAATCCATTCAGTAGTTCCTGAGAAATTGAAAAATAAAAAATACTGATATCTGGTCACCGAGGAGGATTCACGAAGCTTGATTATAGTTGTCTGCCAACACTTCAAACCAAGAAGTGTTGCCAGCCATCTTGTGACTCTGTCAAACTGAGTCACAAGCTAAAAGGGAACAAAATTATGAAAAAAAAGAAAAGGGGGCTTTGCAAATCCCACCCAAAAAAACCAAAGCCCGGGCTCCCGTGCTTCATTTTAATGCGTTCCTGGGCGTTCCTGGATGGGCCAGGTCCTGGGGGCAATGCGCATAATATATGCAGGGGCTGTGTGGGCCCCCGCTGCCCCGAGGACTGCCACCTCCCCAGTGCTTTATTCATAATGTGCGAGGGCATGCAGTGCCCCCACAGCCCTGGGGACCGCCACCTCCCGGAGCTTGGCAACAAAATACGTGGAGGGGCTCCTGCCCCCACACTGCCCCAGGGACCACCACCTCCCTGGGGTATCCATTTAATTGCAGGCCTCCAAACCCCTGGGGAAAAGCGCCTTCCTGGTGCTTCAATTTACATTAAAAAGTGTGGTGGGGCTCCTGCCCCCTTACTGTCCTGGGGACCACCACCTCCCTGAAGCACTCTTTATTTTAATGTGGGGGTCCGCTGTGGACCCCGGACCCTGATGACCACCACCTCCTGGGGTTATTTTCACATTGGGAGGGTGCCGGGCTGCCCCATACTGGAGTCCTAGATGACCCAGGGGACCGCCACACCCAAGGGCCGGCTCCAACATTGTCCTGGGGTGCCCTCCCCTGGAACATTGCAGTTTGAAAGAGCAGGAAACAGGCTCTAGCTTCCATGAAGCAAAGCAGATTGCTTTTGGACAAGGGGAGCTGCATGTCAGCAGCTCCCCTTGTCCAGAAGCAATGCCGGCTCCCACAAGAGGCGGGGATCTGGCAGGGATCACGGGGACATTGAGGCACCCCCCATGGTCCCCAACTTGAGGGCCAGTCCCTGGGGATAGGTGGGGGGCCACTTGGCTCCCCTCCTCTTAAATTAATTCTTTTTATTTTAAACGAAGGCCAGCCCCGGTGGATGGTTTCCCCAGAGACATAATTGGTCTCAGGAGGGGGACCAGTTGGCCCCCATCTAAAATAAAAAATAAAGGCTGGCCTGGCCCCCGGGATCCACGGGTCTAGTAAGAAAGATAAACAATAGAATCTACCAACTGGATCAATCTGATTCCAACAGCTCAAAAAAAGAAAAAAATATTTGAAATGGACGGATTCCCATCAGTCACCAATGGTGACTTGTTTCATCATCTGGGTCTACTTCTAGGGCTACAAAAATTGCACAAGGTAAGGGGAGCTTGTGGATGTTTTTACCTATTGCGAACAAACGCTGTAATTAGACCGTTAAATGTGAGTGAACGATTGTATGGGAATCGTGATTGCAGTGCAGTGATGTGTTTATGTGATGTGGGTTAAAATTGACCAATTTATATTTATTTATAAAGACACTTATAAAGCGCGAACGAAGGCCCTTGGGCATCTCGGCGCTGAAGTTACTTTAGTGTTTAACCAACAAGGGGGGCTGAAGTTCATTGATTAAAAAGCCAGGTCTTAAGTTGCTTGCGGAAAGACCAAAGGGAGGCTCTGGTTTTAATTGAGTGTCGCAATGTGCTCCACAGTTTCGGTGCAGCTAAAAGGCATCTCCTGTCTCCCCATGTGACAGATTTGGTTCGGGGTACCACCAGTTCATGTGAGCTGGATGAGCGTAGCATTCTTGAGGGACAGTAGGGAATAAGGTTTTGGGTGAAGAATGCAGGTCCAACATTATGTAGAGCCTTGTATACCAAGCAAAGAGACTTGAATGTGATTCTCTTTCTTACCGGTAACCAGTGAAGCTGTCTTATGATGGGTGATACCGGTTGGTGTTTAGGAATGTGCCCTAGGAGCCTAGCGGCTGAATTCTGAATAGCCTGCATTTTCTGTAGCACTCTCTCCTGGGCACCTAAAAACAAGGCATTACAATAGTCTAGTGTAGACAAAACCAGGGAGCTCACCAAAGTTTTGCCGGCACTCTCGGGTAGAAAAGTCAGAATTTTCTTGATGAGCCGTAATTTGTGGAAGGCTGAGGAGGAAATCTGATTTGCGTGAGGTAGAAAGTTCAGGCGATTGTCAAACATTTATTTATTTATTTATTTATTTATTATAAAGTTTTGTATAGCGCAAACAAGACCCGTGGGTATCAGAGCGCTTAACATCGAGGTAGGTTACACATTGACGGTCAAATATCAATTCTCAAAACAAACAGATATAAGGTAAAAGACGCAATGGCTAGGTGCCTAAATAAATATATTCCAAACACATGTGCAATTAGTAATAAAAGGTGAGAAAGCCTGGTTTATAACACGGTCCCAATCAGTAGATAAGGTGGGCCTTGCGAGACCCCAATTGCATTAGGACAAGGTGTTGAGGTTGCTTGGTTAACCCGGACTCGTTAAGTTCTGCTGCTCAGGAACGGATTGAACCATCTCCCATCTCAGCACATTGCATCACAATACTTCAAAGTAGGTTACACGTTGACAGTCAAATATCAATTCTAACAACCAACATATATAAGGTAAACGAAGCTGTGGCTATGAGGGGTGCCTAAATAAGTCTGTTCCAAACGCATGTGCAATTAGTAATAAAAGAGAGAGGCCTATCTTATAACACGATCCATCAGTAGATAAGGTGAGGTAGAGGTTATATAGTTTGGCTAAGGGAACAGCTATTGAGATTGCTTGATTAACCCGGACTCGTTGCGTTCTGTTGCTTAGGAACGAGTTGAACCATCTCAGCACATTACATAACATAACATCAAGGTAGGTTACACATTGTCAGTCAGATATCACTTCAAAACCAGCAAATAGAAGGTTAAAGAAGCTGTGGCTATAAGGGGTGCATAAATAAGTATATTCCAAACCCCTGTGCAATTAGTAAATAAAAGGTGAGAAAGGCCTAGCTTATAACACGATCCATATCATTAGATAAGGTGAGGTAGAGGTTATATAGTTTGGTTATGCAAACAGCAGTTGGTTCATCCAAGACTGTGGTATCGATCAGAGTACAGCCGAGGCTTGTGAGTGGAGTTAGTCTCTTGACAATGTTAGTTTTCATGGAGAGGGACCACTCTTCAGCTGGGGTAGGAGTCCATACCAGCGCTCCGTCAGCTTCCCTATGCAAGGTATTTACTCATCATATGGCTTTTCAATTCCCGTTTGAAAGTTGCAATGTTTTGACTCCTAAGTTCCTCACCTTGCTGATCGGGTCCGAGGGCTGGCCCATAGATGATGGCCACCAAAGGGGGTACCATTCTGGGGATAAGTTGCCAAAAATTACAACTTCCCGTTTATCAGAGTTTAATTTCAGGCAGTTTTGAGCCATCCAGCTCCCAATAGCCAACATGCCTTGATTGAAATTGCTGGCTATTTTGGGCCCGTCATTCTTGACGGCAAGGACCAGTTGAGTGTCATCTGCGTAGGAAGTGAGGCTCATCCCGTGTGCCCTGATGACTTTGGCAAGGTCCGACACATACATGTTAAATAGTGTCGGACTTAGGGATGAGCCTTGAGGAACTCCGCATGGCAGTGACAGGGGGGATGATTCAAAAGTTCCAACAGTGACGACCTGGGACCTGTTTGCCAGAAAAGAGGCAAGAAGATTCTTAGCATTACCTTGGATGCCCAAGCTCCCGACACGGTCGACCAGGGTGACATGGTCGACCGTGTCGAAGGCCGCCGATAGGTCCAACAGGATCAGAACAGCAGTACCTCCCGCATCCCGGATGGATCTAATGCCATCCGCCGCTTTGACCAGGGCGGTCTCAGTTCCATGGAATTGGCGGAAGCCAAACTGTGATTAATCCAGGAGTTTGTGTTCCTCGATAAAGGATGAAAGTTGGGAATTCATGATTTTTTCAACTATTTTCACCAAAAGTGGGAGACTGGCAATTGGGCGATAACTTTTAAGTTCTTCCTTGTCGAGGTTGGGTTTTTTGAGGAGAGGTTTTATGAGGGTCTTTTTTAGCGTCTCTGGGTAAGTGCCTGTACCAAACATGGAGTTACAAATTGCCGTCATGGCCGGGAGAACTGCTTCCATAATCAGACGTAGAACCTTCAGAGGACATGGGTCTAGGGCCGAGCCCGATTTAATGGACGACACGATGTTCTGTACCTGCAAGCAGGTGACCTCTTTGAACTGCAGAAAGGTGGGACCATGGTGGTGGGTTGAAGGTCTCGGGGAGGTAGTGGCATTGTTGGCGAAAACCCGATAGATGTCATCAACTTTGCTGAAAAAAAGTTAGAGAGAGCGTCACATAGTGCTTGGGAGGGAGGAGGTGTCAGATCGACGGAGAAACTAGCTAGCTGTTTAGTGGTCTCGTATAGAGATTTATTAGAGTTTTTAGCTGATTCTATTCTATCACAATAATACTTTTTCTTTGCCTCAGAGATTAAAGTTTTATATTTGGCCACTGATTCTTTGTACTTAGATTTGGCTTTGACTGCATAATCTTTCCGCCAGTGTCTCTCTCTGTTCCTACACTGTTGCTTTTGTGTACGTAGTACATCTGAATACCATGGGGCCGACGGGGTAGATCTATTGCGGGACCGTTGTTTGACTTGGACCAAGTCTGTGGCCGCGGAACTCACCCAGTTGTAAAATTGGGAGGTAGCAATATTAGGATCGGTGGATAGTATAGGAGAAGTGTCCACGAGAAGTGTTTCCAGCTTAGTTTCATCTCTGTCGTCCCAAGCCAAATAAGGTTGGCGGGGATTAGGGGTAGATTTGCCGGCCAAAGAGTCCTGCGCTGACAGGGATGCCAGGATGAGATGGTGATCAGACCAAGTAAGGGGAAGTATTTGGGTGACTTGAAAACCCGGTGCATTGGTGAAGATGCCATCCAAAGTGTGACCTCCTTCATGCGTGGGGGAATGAACCAGGGGGTGGAGACCAAAGGTGGACATGTCTGCTAGGAGAGTGGCAGTATCAGGGTTATCTGATATGTCAAAATGAAAGTTAAAATCACCTAAAATCGTGAGGGAGTTATCGAGGGCAGATGCTTCCAAAGTGGACCTAAGATCAACGATGAAATCGTTCCTGGGCCCAGGAGGTCGGTAAAGAAGAATCCCCTTGAATGTGTGGGATGGGGACAGCTTGATTGCAAATTCTAGGGCTTTACAGGAGGCTCGAGAGATAGTTTTGGTCCTTACCGAGAAGGTATCACGGGCAATAATGGCAATGCCACCGCCTTTTTTCTTTATTTGTCTATCGAGTCTGTATGTGGCAAACCCATTAGGAACGGCAATCACTAGATCTGGGTCGGACGCCTGATCCATCCAGGTTTCTGTCATAAACAGTAGGTCTATTTTGTGATCATTGATCAGCTCATGGATGTCTTGGCTGTGTTTGCCGAGCGAGCGGACGTTCGTGAGAGCGATAGTATAGGTTTTCATTGGGCTGTGCTTTTTACAGGGGGGTGGTTTGTGGATAGATGGTATAGAGGTTTGACAGCCTGGACAATGTGTGATTGGGCTTGTGAGCAGGGAGTGAGGGTTGGATATAAGGCAAGCCTGCTGGGTCGGGGGCGTAAATGCAGGAGCTGGGTGGCGGAATAGTAGACTCGTGGGGGCAGAGGATGGGAACGAGGGGGGGTGGCCCTGGGCCAGGCGCGGACGGGCGCAGACGGGCTTGCCTTTGGCCCGCCTTTGGCGCGCCAATGGAAAGCAAAAATATTTATTCACGCCTCTCATAGATCAAAAATATAAAAACAGTGCACCAACACAGTCTTGAACAAATAACTGTCTAGATGTGAAAGGTCAACATGCTTCAGCAATAATTGATGAATTATCCTATGCCTTCGTCAGGACCATAAATATTGCTACTGCAAGTGAATTTTATATATACACAATTTGCCACATATGTAAAGGGTTGGAACTGATACAACCCCATGTGCAAGGACCCAGATGATGAAACATGTCACCCTTGGTGACTGATGGGAATCCGTCCATTGAAATGAATTTTTCTTGTTTTTTAGTTGTAGGAATCAGATTGATCCAGTTGCTAGCTTCTAATGTTTATCTTTCTTACTAGACCCGTGGATGTTAGTGTTGTTTATTTATATATTATGGCATACACACAGACCATGGAGAGAAGGTTGGAGGGGTCAGGGGCAGCAAGCTGACCACACAGGGAAGGTGGGAGGGGCCATGGCAGCACAGAAGACCATGCATGGCAAGTGGGAAGGATAGTGGCAGCATAATGGCTATGATGGGCAAGAAGGAGGGTGCAGGGGCATGCACAAAGGACCATGAAGGATTGAAGGGAGGGTCAAGACCTGTGCACAGACAGGAGAGTTCAGCGAAAGGGGCCTCAAAACAGACCAAGCTGGGCAGGTAGGAGGAGCAGTTGCCACACAATAGACCAGAGAGGGCAGAAGGGTTTGGCAGTAAAATGGACCAGGGAATAGGGGCATAGAATGTGGACAGGCAGGGTAGAGGTGGTAGGGACAGGTAACAGTCATCTGACAATGCTAGGCAGGTGGGAGGGGAGTGGCAGCTCAACAGAACACTCAGAGTAGATGGGAGTGGCAGGTCCATGGAACATGGTAGGGAAAAAGGATGGAGCAGGGGCATGCACACAGACATCGGAGAGTGGGGGAAGAAGAATAGGGGCAGCAAGCTATGCAGGAGGTCAATGATGGGGCATTGATTTGGGCAATGGAGGGCAGGAGGAGTGGACTGGTACATCATGCTAAATGGAGGGCAGTGGCAGCACATCAGACCATGCATGGCCGGAGGGAGGAGGCTAGTCCATGGATTCAGACAACATAGGATAGGGAGGAGGTGAAAAGGGCATCAAGCTAACTGTTCAGAGAAGGCGGGAAGTCCAGTTGCAGAACTACAGCCACACAGGGCTGTAATAAGGGAGCAGGGACATGGACTTGGACAATGGATGGCTAGAAGGAGGGAAGGCAGGTGCAGCATACTTGCCTGGGGCAGCACACTGTCAGGCCCTGCTTCCAACCCCCCACCATCCCTTGTGATATGCATCTTACTTAATGTTAAAAAAACTAGAAATGTTCTGAAAAAAACAAAGATTACAGGGAAGGTATAGTTAGACTCAGATTTCACTCATACACAACCAGTGAAATTTAGAAGTTATAGTTACTTGTGCTAATTATCCCTTACGCCCCCGCAATGTACTGCTAATGACCTCAGAAATTACATCATTCATGACATGGTCAGTTACATCACTAATGACATCACTCATGACATCTCAAATGAGCTGTGAATGGAATGGAACTATAATCGCCAGAACTTTATCTAGGGATAGTGTGTGTATATTAACACTCCCTTTTCTCTTTTGTTTCGTGTAAGAACCATTATAATATGCAACATGCCCAGATTAATATGGCCGATAGCCTTTCACTTTGAAGTCATGTGTAGTCTATTGTTTATGTTGATGTTTGCAATCCTAGGTATGTTTATTATGAATAAGCCACGTTGATGAACCTATACATCGTGACCAGGCCAATATGGCCACCAGCTTTCTGGATTATGGTAATATGTAGTCCTTTGTTAATGTTGGCAACTTTAGGACTTTGTATATTTAAATAAGGATGCTACAATGACGTCTTGTATCGTTATCAAGGTTCGGACGAGCTGAAATGCGTGGATCACGTCCTTTGCAGATTAAATACTTCTAAACTCCAACCTGAGTGATGTTTCCTTCCTTGTAAGAGTGAGAGGAGATTAAATACATATATATAAAATTCTATGAAATTACCACAAGTTTCAGGGACATTAATTGCTAATGACCTCAGAAATTACATCATTCATGACATGGTCAGTTACATCACTCATGACATCACTCATGATATCTCAAATGAGCTGTGAATGGAATGGAACTATAATCGCTAGAACTTTATTTAGGGATAGTGTGTGTATATGAACACCCCTTTTTTTCCTTTTCTTTCGTGTAAGACCATTAAAATATGCAACATGCCCATAATAATATGGCCGATAGCCTTTCACTTTAAACGAATGTGTAGTCCATTGTTTATGTTGATGTTTGCAATCCTAAGTATGTCTATTATGAATAAGTCACGTTGACGAACATACATCTCGTGACCAGGCCAATATGGCCACCAGCTTTCTGGATTAAAGTAACATGTAGTCCTTTGTTAATGTTGGCAACTTTAGGACTTCGTATATTTAAATAAGGATGCTACAATGACGTCTTGTATCGTTATCAAGGTTCGGACGAGCTGAAACGTGTGCATCACGTCTTTTTCAGATTAAATACTTCCAAACTACAACCTGAGTGCTGATTCCTTCCTTGTGAGAGTGAGAGGAGAATAAATACATATATATATATATATACAAGTTTCAGGGACATTATAGTTAGAAATTAACATTTAAAAAACCTCAGAAATTCACTGAAAAAACCACAGGTTTCATGGACGTCATAGCTAGTTGGACATTTCACTCGTACAAAACAAGAGAAATTCGGCCATTATAGTTCGTTGTGCTAACTATAAAGCACGACCATGCAATGCACTGCTGATGACGTCACATATTACATCACTCATGACATGGTCAGTGACATCACTGATGACATCTCAAATGACATCACTGATGATATCATCCACGTGATCATCTGATACGCCTCCTCACATCCTAGAATACAGACTACCATTCTAGAAACCATAGACACACCAATACTAGTACAGCTACAATATTCTGTGCACTATGCATGCAAACCTCTTACCAGCTACATACTATTGATACACTCTTTTAAATACCCAATTAGTACCTATGCAGACTAGGAATCCTTCTGTCTGTCCCATGCACTTCTCCATTCACCGATCCAGCACTATCTACATATCCTATCACTCCACCAATTCCTAAGCACTTATAAATTCAGCACGCACTTTCTTTGCAACACTGAAATTACTCCAGTTATTAGTTGTATACTTAAGGAATGGCATAGTCACTAACACAAGTGCAGGTACAATATGTTGTACACTATGCATGCACACCTCTAACCAGCTCCAAACTATTGATACGCTCTTCTAAATACCCAGTTTGTACCTATGCAGAGTAGGAATCCTCCTGTCTGTCCCATGCATTTCTCCAATCACCCATTCAGCACTATCTACTTATCCTATTACTCCACCAATACCTAAGCACTTATAAATTCACTATACACTCTGTTTGTAATACTGTAATTATTCTAATTACTAGTCAAGAACTTATGGAATGGCCTAGCTACTAACACAAGTACAGCTATAATATTGTGTGCACTATCCAAGCAGACCTCTAACTAGCTACATACTACTGATACACTCTTCAAAATACCCAGTTAGTACTCATGCAGTGTAGGAATCGTCCTGTCTGTTTCATGTGCTTCTTTTATCACTTACCTACCACTTTCTACTTATCCTATCACTCCACCGATACGTAATTGTTCACTTAGTTTGCAGCACTGTCATCATTCCAGTTACTAGTGGTATCCTTATAAAATGACCTATGCACCAACACAAGTACACATAAAATATTCTGTGCATAATCCCTACAAATCTCTAAGCAGATACAAGTAGCACCCATGCAGCATAGGATACCTCCTGTCAGTTGCCTGCAATTCTTCAATCACCCATCCAGCACTATGTTCTTATTGTATCAGTCTGCCAATACCTCAGCACTTAGGGGGCAGATTTACAAGCACCCTGCACTACTAGTAAGTCACTTTTTGTAACGTAGTGATGGCGCCAGGCACGCCTTCATATTTACAAGGAGAGGAAAAGCCATTCTGCATGGTTTTTCCTCTCCTTTTAAATACAACCCCTTCATACACAGAACTTTGTGTTTAAGGAGCGTTCCATAGGTGTTTCTGTGGATGTTCCCACACAACACTCATAGACCAAGACACATCTCCAGATTTATGAGAAATCGTAAAACTGGAGATTTGTGTGAATGCTGTGCCATCCTAGAGTTGGTGTAGCAAGGCGCAACAAGGAGAATTGTTTTCATTTCTCCTCATTTTTTCCTCTTTCAATGCATGCTGCATTCCACTGCATACATTGAAAGAGGAAAATGCCCTTACTGATTGTTTTTGTGCTGGAAGGTGTCCCTTCCTGCACAAAAACAATCTCAGCCCGACACAGCACGACACAGACATCCTTGCACCATGGCGCAAGGGTTCCTGTGTCACCGCATGGCTGCAATTTGTGCAGCGGTGCAGAGGGAAGCAGAGAGTTGCAACATATTCATGTACATATGTCACACCCCTGTGCTTCAGAAGTGCCACAGTGCAGCTAAAGAGCTTGCAGTGTCATGCTGCATTACTTCCTCATAAATCTTCAACTATAAATTCACCATACACTACTAATGCATTCTTTTAGTCAATCATACTGTATTCATATATTCAACCAAACTTTCACACATTACCTTGCAATTATAGTTCTTTCTTTAACCAGATAAGGTAGTTCTGATAAGAAATGAATTTTTCTTCTATTTTCTTTTGTATTTTTTTAACAATTTAGCATTTTTTGGGAGTTTCTTAAAACAATTAACAAAATAAAACGAACGAATAAAACAGGAAACTTTTTGAATTGCTTATCATTCAAAAAACAACAACAAAAAAAATAACAATGATGGTTGCATTGCGCAGCACAAACTGCATCCACCGACTGCTCACTGAAGCATATAAGTTTCTTATTCTTCACGCATTGTTGCTCGAGAAAGGCGAATTCTGACCTAATGTCCACTGCAGGTGTTCCTGAGGACACTCCAGACGTACTTGCCACAGCAGGTGAGGGGTTCAAAGCAGCTTTCCTCATTTCCTCCCGAGCAAGATTGAGAGGATGTGTGGTCAGGAGATGCTTGTACATTGAAGCAGTGCCACAAGAGTATTTTTTATTCACTGCCTCTTGACAGGAGTCGGTCACAAATTTTGCACGTCACCTTTCTCGCATTTACTTTCTTCTCTCAAGGTGGAAAAGTGAAGAATTTCCACATGACAGATTCCAGCCTCTGTGGACGTGGTGTCTCCTGCAATAATTCTTCATCGGAAGATTCTCCCTCCTGCTGCTGCTGTCCAGATGCCATTTTGTTTGATATTTTAAAAAAAAAAAAACACCAATAAAACAAGCAAAAAGGGTAGTTGTAGGAAAAGATATGTCTCTCTAAAGATGCTCCAACAAGAATGATTAAAATGGGTGGGGTCCTTCAATAGTTACAGTGGGAAATGTTATGAACCAATGAAATCTTTTTTTTGAGGTCACATGGGATCAGTGCACTCTGCGCTCACGAAGCACGCACCCGCGCGACTTCGCAAAAATATATTTAAAGAAAATATAAGTTTATTATAAGTACAAATATATTATTTTTATGAATGTCTTAGATAATCTCTTGCCCTAATATGAATATTAAAGACACATACATATCATTTTAGAACATACATTTTGTTGCAGAGTCGGGCATCCAGCGTGACCCTCCACCGTGCAAGTGTCGTTTACCGTAATACGCATGGGTCGTGAATGCTCAGGAGCAGGAGTCACCGACTGGTCGAAATACCAATCGCACACACTACGTAATATTAAATGTATATGATGTAACTGAAAAACACGCCGCCATCGATCACCGTACGCGGATCCTTCATGACTTTTCTAAAATGGTGGCTAGAATCCGCGCACCCACAGTGATGTGTATGCTTTGGGTGCGTGACTCCGAAAAAATTAGGAAAAAAAAGAAAATAATATAAATATATTAAAATAAATAAATAAAACAAAAACATTAAACAATATTCAAGTTTGAATTGAAAAATAAATTGTGCAATTTTCAGAAAAATATATTCTGGTATTTAATGATTAAAATATTTAAAAATAAACATTTAAAAAACTGTAGAAAATCAGTACAAAAAAATAGGTATAACAACTATTCCACTTAAAAATTTGCATTTAAAAAACTGAAAAAAACCAGAGGTTTTCAAAGACGTTAAATTTAGAAATTAGCATTTAAAAAAGCTTTGAAGTTCACAGAAAAAACCATAGGTTTCAGGGGTGTTATAGTTAGCTGGACATTTCACTCGTACAAAACAATAGAAATTACTCTGTTATAGTTTGTTCTGCTAACTATAACTCGCGTACCCGCAATGCACTACTGATGATGTCACATATTACATCATTCATGACATGGTCAGTGACATCACTGGTGACATTACTGATGACATCTCAAATGACATCACTGATGACATTACTGATTACATCATCCATGTGACAATCTGATACACCTCATCATACACTAGTATAACCTTTCATCAATCACTGTAAAATACAGAGTACCATATTTAAAATCATTGACATACCGATACCAGTTACTACATACCCACTCACTGATTCCTAAGTCTACACACACAACAACCCATTCAACAGAATCACTTATACAAGCAGTCACTAATTAATACAACAATGACACATCAGTAGTCATCTCAGTCGGTTATGCAGTCATCCTACTCACCCATGAAACAAATTAATCACACTTACATTTACTCACTTACACAAGTATACACACAACACCTCATTTATTCAATCACATAGTAACTCATAGTTAATATGTTAAAAAATGACCTTTACATTTATACACTCATTCATATAGTTACTCTCACAATCACTTACTCTTACATATACTTATTTATATACACCAACTCTCACATACAATGCCTTTTATTTTTTTACTTTGTTGAAGATGTGCAACTAAAACATATGTTCACCAGTAGGTAGTTATACTTAGGACCTATTATGCATAGGTAATCCGCAACATTCTATTCCCAATAACTTTGGCTCCGATTAATGAATCTTTGCGAAATTTTTGAAAATTTTGCCCAGCTCTCATCCGCTCCTATCTTGAAAGTTTAGGGGTAATTCGTCAAGTGGGGGCCCAGAAAAAAGGGGGTCCCAAAATGTGTTTTCCCCATGCAATTTCCCATAGGACCTTTAGCCACAGCTACAGCTCGAACGGCTGAACGGAAATTTGGCAAAGAGGTAGTCCTCAGTTTGGACTTGTTCCGTTTGCTTATATGATGTCAATCTGTTCAGTAGTTCCTGAGAAAAGTACAGTTAAAGTCATTTATATATGTATGGGCACGGTGGATCAGCGGAGTGTGCGAGGATTGTCATTGTAGCATACGCGCACCTTTCCGATCACACGCTGAATGCTAAATGGCTGTCAAGTGGTTTTCAACATTCGAAACTAGGAACTGTTGGCAGCCATTTTGTGCCTCAGTAGAAGTGAGGCTGAGGAAGTCAGTGGAATATGTGTGCAAAACGGAGAAAGGGGGCAGGGTAGAATTATTTTACACTGCAGTCCTGCTTGGGGGGTCCCAGAAGGACCCCCAGGGGCCACAAATGTATTTATTTTTAAAACTCAGCATGTGCATATAGCGTGCGCGGACTGTCATAAAATAAATCAAATAAAAAAGTTTTTTTATAATTAGTCCCCGGGGGATAAAAAAGGGTGGGGGGACGGGTCCAAGGTCCCCAAAGCCGCAGGGACCTCCACCCCCGGGGCTTTATGTAATGTGGGAGGGGGACTGCGTGGCCCACCTCTTGGAGCACTCGAGGGCCCGTTACCTCCCAGGGCAAAAAAAAAAATGGTGGGGGGCTGCACGTTCTCCAAAGCCTCGGGGACCACGGCTACCCGGGGCTTTATGTATTGTGGGAGGGTCGGTTCCTGCAGTGTTCCGTGGAGTCCAATCCACCCTCACATTGCAAGGAAATGTGTTCTCTCTATCAAAATGTAAATCAGATTGCTTTTCCACATGGGGAGCTGCATGTTAGTAGCTCCCCATGTGGAAATGCAATGCCGGCTCCCAAATGCATAGAAGTTGTGCTGCAAAGGCGCTGGAGTCATGCAGCTTACAGATTATGAGTTGTGCATCCAGCGCGTGTACACCAGGGGGCCGAACTGAGCGCTGCGCTGGGTGCACAAATGTTAGTTTTACTGTAAAAATAGCCCCTATCAGTAATTTCTAACATCCCCGGGGACCCTATCCCCTGGGTCTTATACAAAATGTTGGGGACCGTGGGGGGAGCCACAATGTCTCCAGTTTCCCACCAGGTCCCCGCATTACTTTTAAGATGGGAAAAGTGATGCAAAAGTGGTGCAAGGGTGTTGTAAATCTGGTATGGATTTTGAAAGAGAGAGCAGGGTGCATCTGTAGGGTAAGTTCAGGTTAGTATAGGGGTAACAATTACTATTATAAGTCCAGGGGGGTAAATCTTTAGGGTAAGTGCATGTTAGTGTAGGGGTAAAAATTACTATTCTAACTCCAGGAGTGTGCAACTGTAGGTTATGTGTTGGATAGTGTATAAGTGACAATTACTATTGCAAATCCATGGTGCTGCATCTGTGGGGTATTTGCTGGATACTGTATGAGTAAAAATTACTATGAAAAAGAAAGGAGTTAAAAGAGAAGGAGACACGCACTTTCACAGTGAACCTGGAAGAAGAGAAAGTAACGAGAGATAATTTCCGACGTGTTTAGGCTTGAGAGCCTGGTTAATCATTAAATGGGGTCTGGCATATATGTGCGTACTTATTATGCAAGAAGCCTTTCGGGGTCTTGCGAAAGCAAGTCATCTTTAATAACTGCCTGTCGCTGCGTGTACTTCCAAGGTCATCTGACTTGCTCGTATGTTAAAAACAGAAACTTTTTAAACCTCTTTTTCATTGACGTATTAAGAAGACGTATTACCGACCAATCCCTTTCCTTGCGCAGATTTTGAAAAACATTTGATTGGCTGATGTGTGTTTAACACTACTTTCCTGATCGTAATGTTGATTGGCTTGTTTTTTCTATGTGACGTTACGATACCCTCACCATGTATGTAGCCCATTTTGTGACGCACTTCATTTTACAATGCGTTTCAAACCCTTCTTGATAATATGCCCCCAGTTGTGGTAGGGTGTTTTTAATTTAAATTGTCTACTGTGCTTACAAATTTGTTGACGGTGAAGGTATTTAAAAATATTATTCTTTTTTCTATTCAATCATAATTGTGCTGACTTTTCTCCTTTAGCGTGGAGAACTTTGTCCTTTCATTAAATGCATCATTCTTTAAACCATCCTTATAAGAAAAATGCACAAGTTTTTAAAAGATCTTTATTGAGTCTTTTATATTCATCACATGGGTGAAATGCAAAATCTTTTTTTCATTCATTGGTATCACGTGTTTGACTACATTTGTTTTATTTTATCATAAGCACTCATTCCTTATGTTTACATTATATAAGTGTTGCCCCATCATTTTTATTTAAATGTTTTGGCTTTTTTTACTTTCAGATAAAGTAGAATAGAAGTGCTACGACAAACACTCCCTCACTACTCCATCTTTCTTTTTTTATGTACATTTCATTTCAATATTACAGTTCACAATCATTTTTAAAAATGGCAAGAATTATTAACATTTGAAGCCACAAATATGTTATTTTTTTCAAAAAAAGTGCTTGCGAAGATAACCCTCCTGTTCTTCATGAGTGAAAATTGGTGAAAGCACTACTCAACATAAATAATTTTAGCCCATTTTATACTCTAGAAGATGAAGAGTAATTTCTTTTATTCCAAAGTATTCCTTTTCTTTCGTCAATAGTTTATTTATACTATATGTTTTGAATCAATAAGAAATGCTTGCATACTAAAAAAAATATTATTTAATATGTTTTGAAATCCTCTGTAGAAAGTCATCTAACTCCATTTGAAGGTTCATAAAGTTATATATAAATGAAAATATACATTAACAATATGATCCCTCTGTGGAAATGACAGATAAATTCAAGAGGATGGCATTGCTCTTAATTATTACTTTGCACGTAGTAATTCCTTAATTAACTTATATTTCTTGTAATGGTTCTTTCATCAACTTGTTATTATATTCCGTTTAAACTTAATCATACCGCATTCTATAATAATTTACATTTTTTTGCATTCTTTTTTAAAAATATCAAACATATACCCATTCAGATAATTTACCTCTCTTCGATATTCTTTCCTTTCTCCATCGAAATTCCCCAACTCATCTGGAAGGAAGATAATGTTTATTGTATTTTTAAATATACATTAACAATATGTTCCCTCTGAGGAAATGAAGGATGTTCTCAAGATGCTTCCGCAGTCCCGAATCATTACCTTGCTTGTAATTTCTTCGTCCGTATTGATTCTCTGAAACGAAACTAATTACCCCACAGGTTTGGTTTATGTACTTGTTGCTTACCTAACACTCTATGGGATCAATGTATTGCTCCTCCCAATTTAAGTCACGTTGTTCAGTTGACAGGTGTTCTCATTTCCACTGTTTAGTGCATCACATATTTATGTAAACGTGCCTTTTTCCACACTTTTTAACTTTCGTGTAATTTCTAAAATGCTTTATTTAAATTTGTTTTTCTTATTAAAGCATTTGTATAGGTTAACTTTTTTAATACCAGTATTAACATTCATTCCCCATTTTTTTTCGACTAGTAACTTCCCTTTTTTTGTAAAACTTGTTTTATTATAGCCTTATAGCCTGCATCCTGTGCCAGAGATACTCTCTATTAAACTTTGAGTATTCTAATTTATATCCAACTATTAATTTATTTAATTCCATTACTGTGAGTTTTAATGCATTTATTTATCTAATATTTTTAATCTTACTTTATACACTGCTAGGGATACTGTTATTTGTCCAGAATCACACTATGAATCAGTGTTTATTTGGCAAAATTGAGAGAGAATGATTTGGTTGGTTGATGTGTTTGCAGTTACATAAGTACGTACACTTTTGCAGTAAGCCAGGCTTTAGGGTATGCAGTGCTTCAAACTACTATGCATTATGCATGTAGTGGTGTAACCCCCTTTACAATTGTGCTTTAGGCCTACAATTACCCAGTCAGTATCTCTATACTCCAGCAAACAGAGTGTGACTGCTGTTACAATTTCAAAATGAGTCTTTCAGTACCACGAGTATTTCATTCACTAAAGTAAAAGTCAACCAATTAATAATTCACCCAGTGTCTTTAATTATATTAATGTAATAAATCAGTCAGTAAGCATGTACTAATGCAGTGAGCCCGGGAATGGAGTGATTCAAAGTGCTATGTATTATGCATGTAGTGATGTAATAACCTTCATATTTTTGCTGCAGGACTACAATTCCCCCATCTCTATACATACCAGGGGTCTCCAACTAGTAACTCGGGAGCTACTGGTAGCTCACCAGCACTCTGAAAGTAGCTCTCAGAGGTGAAGCCAAAACAAGCCAATCTCAGAGATTCTGTGTATATTAAAGAAGGTAGTACTACTCATTGCACTACCCTTAAGAGTTATAGACAGCCAAATAACTCACAGGGCCTGTTGATAACACTCAAACACACACTGTGGTGGCGTACCAATTAATCAATTAGGGATATATAGAGCGCAGTACTCACCTGTGAGGGTTTACAGGTGCTGGGGGAGTATGTGGGGGTGAGTTGTGCAGCTTTGGTGTTTCGAAATGCTAGGTCTTTTGGCTCTTCCTGAATCCTTTTGTGTGGGTGTTCATTTGATGCTGAGAGGGAGTTCATTCTAGGTCTTGGCCATGATGTAGGAGAAGGGTGTGCCTCCTGTCTGGTTCTGTGGATACAGAGAATTTCGGCCAAGGCCTGGTCAGCGGAGTGAAAGTTTCTTTTGGTCTTGTAAAAGGAGATTGAGGTATTGGAGTACGGTGTTGTGGAGGGCTTTATAGGTGTGTGTGAGCAGCTTGAAGGTCACTCTTTTTTCGACGGGAAGCAAGTGGAGGGCTTGTTTATGCTGGGTAATGTGGTCTTGTCGTGGGATGCTGAGGATGAGTCTGGACAGTCTGAAGCTTATGGAGTAGAAATGTTTTGATTCCGGCATAGAGGGCGTTCCCATAGTCCAGCCTGCTGGTGATGAGTACTTGGGTGATGGTCTTCCTTTAATCAGGAGGTGGGTCTATTTGAAGGTCTTGCTGAGTATGTTGAGGGTGTTGAAGCATGTGAAAGCTGCAGCGTTGGCCTATGAGTCTGTCACATGAAACATGTTTATCCACTTTAAATCTAAGTTGAGTAAATGTACTGCTGTGGTAATATCATGTGTTGCACACTGCATGTAATGATTTGAATGTTACTTGATTAGAAGCATTTACTATTGATAAACGTTATCCTAGCATTCTGCTGATTACTTCACCTGGAATTTTAGGTGGTTACTACTGATAATTGTGGTTTGGGTGGTCATAGTGTGACGTTAATATATACCTCCAGCACAACCCCTACACTTCACAAACACCACTACACTACCCTAAACCCTAAAACACTACCCTCAGCATGAACTTCTATACTACATAAATACCACTTCACTACTTTAAACCCTAAAACACTATCCCCTACAGTAGACGAACATCACTGCACTATTCTAAACCTTGAAACACTACCCTCAGCCCGACCCCAACACTACACAAACACCAGTGTACTACCCTATACGGTAAATCTACCACCAATACGACCCCCTACTCTACACAAGGACCAATGCACTACCTTAAACCCTAAATCTATCCCCAGCACAACCCATTCAGAACACAAACACCACTACAAAACCCTATACTGTAAAACACTACCTCTAACACTTGTACAAACAGAACTTAATTTACTCACATAGATAGTAACTCATAGTTAGTGTTATAAAATCACTATTACAAGTATACAGTTATCCATACAGTTACTGATGCAATCACTGAGTCATATGTATACTTCTTTATATACAACGAATGTCACATACACTGCCTTTTATTTTTGTACTCTATTGCACATGCACCATTGATAGATATATTTGTTCATTACCACACCCATAAAAATATTAATTCACCCAAACAACTGTTATAACATTTAGTCTTAACATGATACACCTACTGAATCAACTATGCACACATCTTTGGGCAGTCAGACACCCCCCAGCGAACCACACACACATTCACTCTCCCATACAAATATTCAGTTAAGTAATCAATAAGTAATATAGACTTTCACATAGGTAGTAACCAACTAGTGCAGCAGTTTACAGAACAACTGACAAAGTAATACAGATATTCACACAGTTTAATCACTATCCAATATATTTAATGATACACTATAAATTATTCAAGCAAACAATCAATCACACTGTTACTAAATCCTTTATCCAGATTTTTTTATATCCAGTCATTCCTCAATGCAGATTGCTATATATATATATAATACATATTTAAATAACAAACCAAAGCACATTTACTGGATGCTGTCATCAGTGATGTCATAAGTGATGTTATTTGAGATGTCATCAGTGATGCCATAAGTGATGTCACTGACCATGTCATGAATGATGTAATATGTGACATCATCACCAGTGGATTGCGGGCGCGAGAGATACAATTAGTACAACTAAATAACGGAGGAATTTCAATGGTTTTGTACGAGTGAAAAGTCCAGCTAACTATAACACCCCTAAAACCTACGGGTTTTTTTCTGTGAATATATATGTATATATATATATATATATATTACCTACTGGGGGTCGCCAGTAGGTAGTTATAGTTAGGATTGTTTTCTATAGGAAATCCGCAACATTCTATTGGAAATAGCTTTGGCGGCGGTTGAGGAATGTGCCTGTAATTTTTCTTAAATGTGCCTTGCTGCGCTCCGCTCCTTCCCTGAAAGTTTGGGGGGATTCGTCAAGCGGGGGCCGAGATAAAAGGGGGGTCCCAAAAGGTGTTTTCCCCATTTTAATTTCCATAGGGCGGTTGGACTCACTTTTAGCCCGAACAGCTGAATGGATTTCCACAAAACTTGGCAAAATTGTAGGGACTGGTAGCCCGATGTGCCTTTTCGATGTCTCAAGATATGTGCTCCAGTGGATTTTGAGTAATTTAGGTTAAAAAAAATATATATATATATCTGGGAGGAGCCTAACCACACATCTGATCTGATTGGCTGTCAGCACTTCATCCAAGAAGTGTTGGCAGCCATCTTGGGACCAATATACATGATAGCACCTCAATAAAAAGCATTGTAGTTAATAGAGGGTTTTAGGACTTTAGTTACATTATAAATCATTTGTTGATGGTACCATACTCATTTTAGGAGTTGTGGTGTGTTCTAAGGTGATTTTACCATGTGAAAAAGCCTTCTGCTGTGATATCATGAATCATGTTTGAAAGAAAACTAATATCTCATGATTTTCCCACAGTTGTTTGGAAGGGGATCTATAAGCTAAACTGAAAGCATATTTTCTGTAAATTCACATTATCTTTGTCAGTCATGTGAGAATGAAGTCTGACATTCTCAGTAAAACATGTACATCCAACAAGGACAGAGACTGTCAGTTGATTCCTTTGTGTTCTACTGCAGCCTCCTAGAGTGTTCTTAAGAACAACTAGAGCGCTAACAGTCCTACTTATTACAAAGGTATAGCACACCTGAAGCCATCGTGATGGGAATAAAGTGGTAACTCTTAAAACATTTAATTTAAAAAGGAACAAAATGAGGGGGTATATTATGCCATAGAAAGTATTATTAGTGCTGCAGAAAGAAAAATTAGGGCACATGTTGAGTGACTTCCCAAATCCTCTTCTATTTCATTAAAACAATTCTGACATGCAGTCTCCCAAGATGGCCACCAGAGACAAAAGAGCCCAAATGTAGCCCAAATATCACCCAGATGTAGCCCAAGTATAGCCCAATGACAGAATGTCCCAGAGTGTTCTAAAGAACAACTAGAGCGCTAACAGTCCTACTTATTACAAAGGTATGGCACACCTGAAGCCATCTTGATTGGTATAAAGTGGTAACTCTTAAAACATTTAATTTAAAAAGGAACAAAATGAGGGGGTATATTTTGCCATAGAAAGTATGTTTAGTTCTGCAGAAAGAAAAATTAAGGCACATTTTGAGTGACTTCTCAAATCCTCTTCAATTTCATTAAAACATTTTGACATACATGCTCCCAAGATGGCCACCAGAGACAAAAGAGCCTAAATGTAGCCCAAATATCACCCAGATGTAGCCCAAGTATAGCCCAATGACAGAATGTCCCAGAGTGTTCTAAAGAACAACTAGAGCGCTAACAGTCTTACTTATGACAAAAGTATGGCACACCAAAAGCCATCTTGATTGGAATGAAGTGGTAAGTCTGAAAACATTTAATTTAAAAATCAACAAAATGAGGGGGTTCATTTTGCCATAGAAAGTATGATTAGCGCTTCAGAAAGAAAAATTAGGGATCATTTTGAGTGACTTCTCAAATCCTCTTCTATTTCATTAAAAAAATTCTGACATGCAGACTGAAACATGCACTTTGAATACCAGCAGCAGACTTCCCTGGTGAGCACTAGCTTTACTACAGTGATCTAATGAGAAACTAAAGTGCTAACATTCAGAATTTATGGCAAATGTGTGACACATCTGCATGCCTTCTTGATGGAACCAAAGTAAACAAGCATTGAAAATGCAACAAATCTGGCCCTCGTTTAAGTTAAAGCCATTCTGTTTGTAATGAGGTGGCTTTTTGGCTTTGCTTTTATTAGGGTTTTTTAAACTTTCATGTAAATAACATGCATCTGTATGCATATATGTATATGTATGCATGCATTTATATTTGTATTTATATAGATATACAGATTATATATGTGTATATATGTATGTATATATATATATATATATATACACACACATACATATATATAAATGCATATGCATATTTATGCATATATATATGTGTATATGTGTGCGTGTAGAGAGAGGTAGAGAGGTAATGGTGTAGATGTAGAGAGGTAGAGGTAGAGAGGTAGCGGTAGAGAGGTAGAGACTAGTAGAGAGAAAAGTAGAGAGAGGTAGAGAGGTAGAGAGTAGAGAGTGAGTAATAGAGAGTAGAGAGTGAGTAGTAGAGAGTAGTAGAGAGCAGTGGAGAGAGTAGCAGAGAGTGAGTAGTAGAGAGTAGTAGAGTGAATAGTAGAGCGAGTAGTAGAGAGTAGTAGAGAGTGAGTAGTAGAGAGTGAGTAGTAGAGAGTAAGTAGTAGAGTGAGTAGTAGAGAGCAGTAGAGAGTGAGTAGTAGAGAGTAGTAAAGAGTGAGTAGTAGAGAGTAGTAGAGAGTGAGTAGCAGAGAGAGAGAATAGTAGAGAGTAGTAGAGAGTGAGTAGTAGAGTGAGTAGAAGAGACTAGTAGAGAGAGAGTAGTAGAGAGTGAGTAGTAGAGAGTAGTAGAGAGTGAGTAGTAGAGTGAGTAGTAGAGAGTGAGTAGTAGAGAGAGAGTAGTAGAGAGTATTATAGAGTGAGAAGTAGAGAGTGAGTAGTAGAGAGTAGTAGAGAGTGAGTAGTAAAGAGTGAGTAGTAGAGAGAGAGTAGTAGAGAGTGAGTAGTAGAGAGTAGTAGATAGTGAGTAGTAGGGAGTGAGTAGTAGAGAGAGAGTAGTAGAGAGTAGTAGAGTAGTTGAGACTGAGTAGTAGAGTGTGAGTATTTGAGAGTAGTGGAGTAGGAGAGAGTAAGTAGTAGAGAGTAGTGGAGAATATTCCAAAGTTTGGCACAGCACCACTTGCACAAAAAGTCCAATCAAATCATATCACTTAGAGTCCTTATTGAAGCGCTGAATCTTGGTGTATATTCAAATGCTTTTGTTTTCCTTAAGTTTATGTACCACAGCCAGCCGAAACGTTTCGTTCTGTACAACAGAACTTCTTCAGGGCGTTCTTATTTCCTTCAAGTTATGTCGGTATCCTGTTGTCATATAACTAGATATTTCTTCCAAATGTTAGACGAGACGTAAGTACATTCTTATTCAAAGTGACTAGGTATCAATTTTACCCACACAATTGGGGCAGACTTGAGTAATTTATAGCATCCTCAAAGTCAGTCTTTCAAAAATTCCAAAGTATAGGACATGATAATCCAAATCCAAATGTTTCTCAAGAAGAGTCATTTTCAATTATTCGGAATATCGGTGTTTGGGCAGATATGACTCAGGGACCCCAGTATGCAAGGGGAATTAGTCCCCCCTCTGCAAACGCGCCATTGACCTGCATTGCAGAGAGGTGTAAAAAGGGGCATAGCCTCATTACACCTCTGTGCAATGCAGCCCCCTGGCGCATACTGGAGGTTCCAGGTGGGCTAATTGGCCCCGGGGACCCCTAGTATGCAAGGGGAATTATTTCCCCCTCTTCAAACATGCATGGGGGCTGCGTTGCAGAAAGGTGTAAAAAAGGGTGTGGCTTTATTACACCTCTCTGCAATGCAGCCCCCTGGCGCATACTAGAGGCTCCTGGTGGGCTAGTTGGCCCCCAGGGACCCCCAGTATGCAAGGGGAATTAGTTCCCCCTCTGCAAACGCTGCAGGGGGCTGCGTTGCAGAGAGGTGTAACAAGGGGCATAGCCTCATTACACCACTGCAATGCAGACCCCTGGCACATACTGGAGGTTCCAGGTGGGCTAGTTGGCCCCCAGGGGCCCCCAGTATGCAAGGGGAATTAGTTCCCCCTCTTTAAACATGCACGTGGGCTGCGTTGCAGAGAGGTGTAAAAAGGGGCGTGGCTTCATTACACTTCTCTGCAATGCAGTCCCCTGGCACATACTGGAGATTCCTGGTGGGCCTTCAGGTCTTATATAGTTAGGAATTAGCATTAAAAAAACCTTTGAAATTCACTAAAAAACATAGGTTTCAGGCCTTATATAGTTAGGAATTAGCATTTTAAAAAAACCTATGAAATTCACTGAATAAACCATAGGTTTCACACCAGTTATAGTTAGGAATTAGCATTTAAAAAAACCTATTAAATTCACTGAAAAAACCATAGGTTTGACACCAGTTATAGTTAGCTGGAAATTTTACTGACATAAAACCATG
Source organism: Lissotriton vulgaris (assembly GCF_964263255.1). NCBI lineage: Eukaryota > Metazoa > Chordata > Amphibia > Caudata > Salamandridae > Lissotriton > Lissotriton vulgaris. Next base: position 41,906 of record NW_028243444.1, on the reverse strand, counting down.
GACTCACTATAACTTGCACGCCTGCAATGCACTGCTGATGACGTCACATATTACATCACTCATGACATGGTCAGTGACATCACACATGACATCACTGATGACACCATCCTTGTGACAGAGTGACAGACCTCCTTTCAGTGTAATGTAACCCTTGAAACACATGTTCAAAAATAAAAACTACAATTTTCAAAAAGAATAGATATACCCATACCAGTTACAACACCCAATTCAGTAATACCACCATCTATATACACATCCACTCATTCACCAACAGTTCTATATAGTCACTCATACATATATTCACTCATCATATGTAGTGAAACACCTATACATCCTGTTACACACCGGCAGTCATCCAAAAGTTACTCACACACATAATCACACATGCAAATAAACTATTGAACATCCATTTATTTGCATATACAGCTATACACACACTACCACCTTACTTCTAAGGAAACTTACACATACTTGCTCTCTTAAACAATCACTTATAGAAACACATAATTATTTAAACAAGAACTCTTTTAATCTCTCACTCTCACATATACTCACTTATATACATCAATACTCACATATACTAGATTAAAACATATGTAGTAACTGATAAAGACACTAGTGAGACAGTCATTCACTCACTAACACACACATATACACACTCATCCACCCATACAGTCCTGCACATATGCTGTCTTCAAAACACATACAAACAGTGAGTCAGTCATTGATGCATCTATGTGCTAAGTAACACCCCCACCAAACCATACAGACACTCATACTGATACTAAAAAAATCTAATAACCCATATACACACACATGTAGCTACTCACCAACCCATGCAGCCAATTATACACAAAGTGAAACACTGATACAAACATTTAAATATTTAAACAATACTCGCTAATATATGTATTCACTACGATACACTTAATAAGCCAATAACCAATCAATTTTTATTTTAAAAAACATCCATTAAGACACTTATTTAAACATTTATTCTTCCATCGACCTTTACATATACATATATAAAACATATGTATTTTTCAGAAAGACACACATTCACTGGATGGTGTCATCAGTGATGTCATGAGTGATGTCACTGACCATGTCATGAGTGATGTAATATGTGACGTCATCAGCAGTGCATTGCAGGCGCGCAAGTTATAGTGAGTCCAACTAACTATAACGTGGGAATTTCAATGGTTTTATGTCAGTAAAATTTCCAGCTAACTATAACTGGTGTCAAACCTATGGTTTTTGCAGTGAATTCAATAGGTTTTTTAAATGCTAATTCCTAACTATAACTGGTGTGAAACCTATGGTTTTTTCAGTGAATATATATATTTATATATATATATATATATATATATATATATTCACTGAAAAAACCATAGGTTTCACACCAGTTATAGTTAGGAATTAGCATTTAAAAATATATATATATTCATCAAAAAGTTGCCCTGCAGCAAAGACGCCCACGCAGAGGAGTGCTTCCACCAAGCTTTAAATTGTAAAACCAGCAGTTTCCACATCATAACCAAAGTTCCTTACGCGTTTCAAAGCCCGAAGTCTTCTTCATCAGAGGATGTCACATGTTCCAACTGGCTAATTCGCAGGGTCGCCATTATCTGCATGCTTGCGATGTCCACGTGACTTTGATCCACGTGACTTGCACTGGTAAGTAGTTTTAATGCATGCTTGAACCCGTAGTTTCAGTGTTGGCGAAATAATTATTAATCCCATGTGAGAGCAGTTCCAGAACAGTGTCTTTTTCTTTAAAAATAAAATCCATGTGGACTGCGGTGAAAGCGCTGTTTTTCTTTCATTTACCTTCTCAGCGCTGAAGAGGTCCGATGCTCAGTGACCTTTCAGCCCCATATTTCACTTCATGGTAGGGCGTCCTTCTCGGCCAGGCTGCCGAGTTAAATTCATCAAAAAGTTGCCCTGCAGCAAAGACGCCCACGCCCAGTGTCTGAATGGATGATTTAGTGGGTATGTGACTGACTGTATAAGTGATTAAACATATCTTAGTGAATGCATGGGTGAATAACTATTCTGTGTGAATTTCTGTTTCAGTCTGTCAGTTGGTGTGTAAGTGGTTGCATGGATTAGTGAGTAGCTACTTGAGTGTTTATATTGGCTAATGATTGGTTGTATGATTACCTGTATGTGTGCCTTAGTATCTGTGTGAGTGTGTGTGACTCCCTGCATGGATGTGTGAGTGGGTGATTTACTGGGTATATAGGTTCATGAGTGAGAGTGTTAGGGGCTGTATGGGTGAGCGAGTGTGCGTATAGCTGCATTGGTGAGTGAATGGATGTCTCAGTGGTATATGTGTAAGTAACTACATATGTGAAAGGCAGCATATGTAAGTGTTTGAGTATTTAAGTGACTGACTGTAATAGTGAATGATTTTGACAGTGTCTGCATGGATAAGTGTGTGCTTATGTCAGTGATTGTAGAAGAGAGTAAATATATTGTACTATCTGTATGCAATAGGTGAAGTGGTGTATGTGTATAACTATATAGCTGAGTAAATGGAAGTGTGATTGATTATTTGGGTAACTGACTAGGTGTTTGAGTATCACCTTGGGTGAGGGTGGTATATGAGTGTCTGTATGGGTGGATGAGTGGATATATCAGTGGCTATAATAATGAATGACTGCATGTATGAGTGACTGTGTGAGTTAGAGAGTGGATGTGTGTGTAGACGTATTAATCAATGAGCAGGTATGGACTAACTTTTACTGATCTGCAGTTGGTTTCGAGATTGGTATTCTGTATTTTAGAGTGGGTGTATCAAAGATTATATTAGGGTTTGAGGAAGTGCACCAGATGATCATGTGGATGATGTCATTTGAGATGTCATAAGTGATGTCACTGGCCATGTCATGAGTGAAGTCATATGTGACGTCATCAGCAGTGCATTGTGGGGGCCAATTTATTGTTAGCTCATATATATATATATATTGAATAAAAGCCTGCCAGCAGTATTGGGCCTCACTTGGTGTTGTTTTCGTGGTGAAATGATGGGCTGCTCGTGCCCATTTTTGTGAGGCCACTCCGTAGGGTCAGGCTCCAGAAACGGGGAACTTGCTGTGTATTCAAATTGAGGAGATAGACCCACTCGCGCTGCAAACCTACTTTGGAAATGCCACTGAGTGAAAAAAGCAAGCACGAGGAAGAGATTATATGCAGGGTGACCTCCTGCAATGATCGAGCTGCAAAACGGACTCTAATTCAATTTAGTGAAAAAAAGAAAAAGTATGTCACTTTGTTTTTCAATACATCTGACTCATCCAGGATTGCCCGTTAATGAACTGTGCCCGTGGCTTTGAGAATAAATGCCATTTGGAAATAAGAAAATCGGAGGACTTCCAGCAGAAATGTAAATACTTATCACAGTGCACTATGGGACCTGTAGGAATTTAACAACAGTCATGTGATGTACTTACTTTTAAAAGCGCGCCATGGCACACCTGCTATCAATAGATTCCTTAACCGTGATCAAGGCAGAGTGCCGAAACGTTGGTGAATGGAATCGGTGCTGCTTTCAAACTTGAATAAAAGCCTGCCAGCAGTATTGGGCCTCACTTGGTGTTGTTTTCGTGGTGAAATGATGGGCTGCTCCATGTCCATTTTTGTGAGGCCACTCCGTAGGGTCAGGCTCCAGAAACGGGGAACTTGCTGTGTATATATATATATATATATATATATATATATATATATGTATATATATGTATATATATATTACCTACTGGCTATCGCCAGTAGGTATATATAGTTAGGATTTTTTCTCTATGGGACTTTTGAAAATTCTATGTCTAATAACGTTGGCGTTTGTGGACGGAATCGTCTGAAATTTTCAGGAAAATGCCACATTTTGTTTCTGAGCAGCCCCTGAAAATTTGGAGGGGGGGGTTCGTCAAGGGGGGGGCCGAGAAAAAAGGGGGGTCCCAAAACGCGTTTTTCTCATGTTAATTTCCATAGGGCGTTTGGCCTCACTTTTAGCTCGAACGGCTGAATGGATTTGCACGAAACTTGGCAAAATTGTAGGGACTGTTAGCCCGATGTGCCTTTGCTGGGTCTCAATATATGTGCTCCAGTGGATTTTGAGAAATTAACGTTTTAAAAAATTTATATATCTGTGACAGCGTCTCGGATAGCGCTCCAGATCGCGTACTTTTCGCGTCACGGAGCTTTGCGAAGCGATGCTGATTGGCTCTCCGGTGTGTGTCAACATTCTAAACAGTCCGGAGCGGCCGCCATCTTGTCTCTCGGTAGGATCGAGAGACAAGAAGAGGTGAAAAACGAAGGGGGAATTTAATGAAAGGGGGCAAGGTAGACCCCCCTTGACCCCCTAGGAATGATGTTGGGGTTATTAAAGGGTCCCGTGGGGAAAATTTAAACAATTTGATTTTTCACGGTAGAAGCGCTTCTCGGTTCGCAAATTAACGGCTGAATGGATTTGCACGAAACTTGGCAAAATTATAGGGACTGTTAGTCCGATGTGCCTTTGCTGGGTCTCAATATATGTGCTCCAGTGGATTTTGAGAAATTAACGTTTAAAAAACAGGTATATCTGTGACAGCGTCTCAGATAGCGCTCCATATCGCGTACTTTTCGCGTAACGGAGCTTTGCGTAGCAAAGCTGATTGGCTCTCCGGTGTCTGTCAACATTCTAAACAGTCCAGTGCAGCCGCCATCTTGTCTGTCGGTAGGATCGAGAGACAAGAGGAGGAGAAAAACAAAGGGGGAATTTAATGAAAGGGGGCTAGGTAGACCTCTCTTGACCCCCTAGGAATGATGTTGGGGTTATTAAAGGGTCCCGTGGGGCACATAATAAAAATTTGATTTTTCGCGGTAGAAGCGCTTCTCGGTTCGCAAACTGGTAGCGAAACGTGAATTCGCCATTTTGTGTTTCGATTTCATTGAATTACTAGGTATAAGGGGGTACGGGAGACGTATCCTGACCCCTTTTGTTTTCTGAGGGTGGCTGAGGAGGCTCATATATGTTGATACATGTCTTCCAGCGGCTGTGCGTGAGCGTTTTTTTTTTTGTTGCGTGACGTCTGTTAACGTTCGATTCGATGGAAATCAGGAAGTGTTGACCGCCATGTTGTCACTGCGAGTAAATATTTTGTTTTAAATAATTGTTATAAATTAATCCTTATTGATAAACATTGTCTGCGCCATCTTGTCTTTTTTGCAATGCCACACTTTTGTTGAGCACGGCAGCCATTTTAGATGTCTTGACCAGACCCACTCTCTGCACGCCGCCGATCCTCAGCATGGCTCCTCACCCTCGCAAGCATCTCCTCCACGCACTGGTCACCCCCGCTCTCTCTCTCATGCATGGGCCAGAAACCTCCTCCCATGTGCGCTGCTCTTCCCTGAGAATCACACCCTGTGCCCACCCGACACCACCCTTTCACCCTATTCACTACCGCACCCTCTGACACTCTTCTTCCTCTGTGTCCGATTGTTCAGGCCGGTCCCAGGCTATCACCTAGCCCTGCAGATGTAGTTTATGGCCCCAGCTGTAGAGAATCACCCCTCTTCAAAGGAGTTACAGTAGATCTGTCACACCACACGCGTTCCTACTATCTGATAACCATTCTGTATTGTGCTTGGGGAGGGGATTCTCACTGTGAGGGTGTGTGGGACCGAGCCTGAAGCGGAAGATTCCAGGGATGCCTCTTTGTACATCAAAGTTTTTACAATTATGTGTCACATTATAAATATATAGTACTCCAACAAAGTAGGATTATAACACTTTAATAACTTTTAAATATATAAAACGCAACAAAAACAGTAAATACATTTAAACATTTTTTAAAAAAAAGAAGCAACAATGGTCAGTAGCTGTGTTTTGTGCGAATAGTCCCAAGGCAGCACAACGTTCTGGAGGGCACCCAGGTGATGTTACCTGGGTGCCGCACTGGTTTTTGGTATCCTACAATGCAGGTCCGAAAAACGGCGTGGGGCGTCCCGGGGGGTGCGCGGGGAGGCCTCGTCAGTAGAGGTCTGTTGTGCGAATAGTCCCAAGGCAGCAGAACGCACTGAGATGTGGATGGCACCCAGGTGATGTCCAGTAAGTTGTCGCACTGGTTTTGGCATCCTACAATGCTGCTCCGAAAAAAGGCGTGGGGCGCCCCGGGGGGGGGGGGGCGTTGTGAACGGGTCTCCCCAGGTGGAGGCTCGTCGGCTGTACTGGGGCGCCCCTTTACCGTTTCAGTTGCCATTCCGCCCACTTTTGCTACACTGTGCCTCATCTGCCATTCAGCTGTTTATCGCCCGCTCTTGCGGCTACAGCGTCTCGCTCACCATGTAGTTGAGTTGCGCCCACTCTTGCGGTGCAGCGATCGGCGGCTGCCACAGGACTCTTAAAATGGCGGACGGCTCTTCGGATTTGGGCCTGGTCCACTAACATGGCCCTGGGACACTTTGGAACTCGGACGTCCCCTGAGCCTTGAAGATTTTACAAAAGTCTTGGGGGCTCCCGACTCCTGCAGGCTTCCGGTGGGCAGCGGCTGCCATGATTGCTCGCGGAATGACCACGATGGAGCCACGAGATGGTGGTGCTCTCAGGCTGACGCCAGCTTTAGTCTGAAACATCTAGAAACAAGGTGGGGCTTTCATCGTTTGGGAAAATTTTTTTTTAATCCAATGAAAAGTGATATTTTTAGGTCATATGATCAAGCCTTCCATCATTAGGAAACCAAAAGTAAAATGAACCAATGAAAAGTTTTATAAAGAAGTCACATGACCTGTTATGCTTACGTTACGCGCTGCTATAAAAAGCGTAGAAAATCCGTTGGCACGTGAGGCGGCGTCAGTAGCGGACCGATGTGCGAATAGGCCAAAGGCAGCACAACGCGCCGAATTCCGGAAGGCACCGAGGTGGTGTCCAGCAAGTTGCACTGGTGTGGCCATCCTACAATGCTGCGCCGAAAGTCGGCGTGGGGTGCCTGGGGGGGGGGGGAGGTGGCGCAAACTGGCCTCTCTCGCCTCCTCAGGTGGAGGCACCTGATGTGCAGTGCGGTGCCCCTTATCTTTTCACTCGCCGTCCAGCAGAGTTGCACCCGCACTTGCTGCTACAGTAGGCCAAGGCAGCACAACGCGCCAAGATCCGGATGGCACCGAGGTGGTGTCCAGCAAAATGCCGCACTGGTGTGGCCATCCTACAATGCTGCGCCGAAATTCGGCGTGGGGCGCCCCTTGGCCTGTGAGGTCGCGTCAGTCAGTGGGGGCTGTTTGAGAAAGCAATGTGATGCTGTGCGTCGCCCCCAAGATGGAGGCTCCTCGGCTGCAGTGGGGCGCCCCTTGGTGTTTCACTCGCTATCCAGCTAAGTTGCGTCCGCACTTGCGGCTACAGTAGGCCGAAGGAAGCACAACGCGCCGAGATCTGGATGGCACCGAGGTGGTGTCTAGCAAGTTGCCGCACTGGTGTGGCCATCCTACAATGCTGCGCCGAAAGTTCCATGGTCCGGCGGAACTTTTTTCCTTTTCCTTTCTGCATCTTGTCCCACAATCCGTTTAACCTTTAGACACAACCAGGTCCCTGAATGTGTGCAGGGGGACGCTATTGATTGAATCAAAATGGCGGCTTCACACAAAGCTGACTCAAGCGTTGCTGGTGATGATATACAGACAAAAAATGGTTTTCAGTTTGTACATTCTTCAGGATTTTTCCATCCAAGTCTGCTTGAGAGTTTGTAGAACAATGGCTTTAGATCTTGCCCTCCCCTCTTTTGACTGTTGGTCTTGTTGCCTATGTCTTCTGTTGTCATTTAACTGAACCTTTTTTGACTGCCGAAAGGGGTTCTGGTCCGACCGCTGGTTGGTGGAGATATTTTGACTATATCCTGGACCTGCCCGGCCTCGCCCAAAATGGCGCCGGTATAAATGGGACTCGTACCTCCTTGTTGTGTACTGGTTGCACAACCTTGATAACACGAGATACGTATGCAGTTTTGAAGCACATGGCGGGCGGGAATGAGAATTGATTGAATATTTCGACATCCCTATTGATATTAAGTTCTGATGTGTTATTGATTACTGTACTATTGAAAGTTCGAATTAACGTCACCCATGGTACTTGCCCGCAAATGTATATCTAGATAATTTTATTGTAAGTGGCCCTGTCGTATTTTAATTACAAAATGTACGTCCACCGATTCCGCAACTGTTAGACACCTTAGTTCTTGCAACCTAATGGCCCGCTCGTTGCGTTCCTCTACAGTGTAAATGTCTCCTCATCATATACGATTACAGTTTGCTCCGTGGCCGGCCCACGTGGTTATAGGCCCGTATTTGTATACTGACATTTTCACAATAAAGGTTTTTAAAACAAAACATGGTAGTAATATTTACATTGGTAAAGTTTTTAATTTTAGTCACTGTTTTCGAATCAGTAAAAGGCAAGTGAAATAAAGCAGTCCAATTACATGACGGATAAAAGGTATAATACACAGGAACGCAGTAAAGATAAATGGTCAAGGGCTGTTGTGTTTTTTACTCCTGCAACATAAAGTGATCGATAAGAATCTGATATTCGGGCGTATCGGCGACTAAGACAGCAGGCCGAGCATCTTTTGCTCAACGGCTCCGTCATGGGACGAAGAAACGCCCTTTTGCTAGAAAAAGGAATATATTTTACTTGCAGGACAGTTGTAAATTTTCTGGGAAAATACATTAGCCTGGAACATTATAACATATATGTTTAAGAAAAAATAATGTTTGAAAGCAATAAAAAGCGTAATTTTTAGGTCATATGACCAAGCCTTTCATCATTAGTATAACAAAAGTAAAATGAACCAATGAAAAGTTTTATTAACAAGTCACATGACCTGTTATGCTTACGTTACGTGCTGCGCGCCGCGCCCCGGATCCCTTCCGGGAAGCTGCGCTTCGCGCACTGGAGTACTTCGGGGTACGCTAACGCGGCGTGTCATATAACGCATTACGCGACAACGTAGGTCCAGAATATAGTCAAAATGTCTCCACCAACCAGCGGTCGGAACAAAACCCCTTTCAGCAGTCTAAAAAGTTCTGTTAAATGACAACAGAAGGGACAGGCAACAAGAACCATCAGTCAAAGAGGGGAGGGCAAGTTCTTCCCTACCGGGTCACGTTGGGGCGCTACCGGAACTGATTGAATTGGTAGTCTAAAGTGTTTCTGGATGTTTCAGACTGAAGCTGGCGTTAGCATGAGAGCACCACCATCTTGTATCTCAGTCGTGGCCATTCCACGAGCAATCATGGCAGCCGCTCCCCACCAGAAGCCTGCGGGAGTCGGGGGCCCCCAAGACTTTTGTAGAATCTTCAAGGCTCAGTGGACGCTTTCGAGAATGGGGCCCAAGCCCTAGCAGACAAGCGTCCGAGTTCCAAGGTGTCCCATGGCCATTTTAGTGGACCACGCCCAAATCTGAAGAGGAGGCCGCCATTTTGAGAGTCCTGTGGCAGCCGCCTATAGTTGTATCGCAAGAGCGGGAGCAACTCAACTACATGGTGAGCGAGACGCTGTAGTCGCAAGAGCGGGCAGTAAACAGCTGAATGGCGGAAGAGGCAGAGTGTAGCAAAAGCGGGCGGAATGGCAACTGAAACGGTAAAGGGGCGCCCCACTACAGCGTGTCTTCAGGTCAAACGGATTGTGGGATAAGGTCCAGAATGGAAGAGTCATCAAAAGGCAAAAAGTTCCGCCAGACCCCGGGAGCCGGCCGCCTATGTCGGGGGCGATCTTAGGCCACGCCAGGGCAACACGACTTGGGGAGGGGGCAGAAGTCAAGCGCACCCTCCCAGTCCGCGCCACCACACCGTATGTTGAAAATCTGAAGCCATCGTTCTACAAACTCTCAACCAGCCTTGGATGAAAAATCTTGAAGAATGTACAAACTGAAAACCAGTTTTTGTTTGCATAGCATCAGCAGCAACGCTTGCTATCAGAATGCATGAGTTTCATGCTCGATCGATTGAGCTAGCCGGATCAGGCAACAAAAAGTATAAAATAGTTATGTAAATAGTTATTTAAGAAAATGTTTTACCCTGTTACTTTGCTGGTGTGTTGTATATATTTATAATATTTGCATAGAGTTTATTGTTATTTTGGGCGGGGTGGGTGGCGGAGCCGAGCTGTCTTGCAGCCATAATGGTGTGGAGCTCAGTTCATCTCACTAGTTTCGTATTTCTCATGAAGGGTTGTTCCTAATGTTTCTATTTTAGCGAGGTCAAAAAGAGATCCCATTAGTGGCCTACTGATTTTGCTCGATTATTTTTTTTTTTAACACGATTTTTCACTATCTGCAAAGACTAAACAGAGTATTGCGGCTTTGTGCTTGTTAGTAAATAGAGAATGAACCAAAGAGAATAAATTCTAAAATAGTAAATGCTTGGATAACAATCAATCAAATGGAGAGACAAGCAGGCACGATGGATTACAACGGGGGCAAAGGCCTGTGTTAACTACCCTTCACTATGTGCAAAGAGAGAGTACTTCTAAGAGAAAAGAGGGGGGGGGCAGCGTTTAAATCACATCAGCGAGCATTAACAAGAAAATGTTTTTACCTATCACGTACTTGACATTTGACAGCTTTTGATATTTGTTATTAAAAAACCATTGAAATTCAATGAAAAAACCATAGGTTTTAGCCCATATATAGTTAGGGATTAGCATTTTCAAAACCTTATTTTACTCGCATAAAACCATTGAAATTCGCATATATAGTTAGATGCGCTAACTATATATCGCGCACCCGCAATCCACTGCTGATGATGTCACATATTACATCATTCAAGACATGCTCAGTGACATCACTGATGACATCACTGATGACATCTCAAATGACATCACTGATGACATCACTGATGACATCACTGATGACATCACTGATGACATCACTGAAGACATCTCAAATGACATCACTGATGACATCTCATTTGACATTACTGAGCACATCACTAATGACATCATTCATGTGATAATACGATGAACCTCTTCAGACTCTAATATAACCTTAGTTACACTCAGTGTAAACAAAAACTCACAGACTGTCACTCATCCATGGAGTTACTCACACACCTAGTCAGTCATGCAAAGAATCAATCACACCTCCATTTCCTATACTATACAGTTATACACACCTTACTTATTCAAACATATACTAACACATATTTACTCTCTTATACAATCCCTGATACAAGTTCACAATGATCCATACAGCCACTCACACATTCACTGGCTCTTATGCACAGTTATTTATATATGTCAACTCTCACATGTACTGTGTTTTACATATGTACTTACTTTGACATGTAGCACTGAGATATCCATTCACTCACCAATACACTCATGCACACAGTCAACCGCCCATACAGCTGTTTCCACATGCACTTTTGAACCCATACATCTAGTGAATCAACTGCTCACACATCTACACACAGAGTCATACACCTTCCAGCCACCCACACACACACACTCAGTCTCCCATACAAAAACTTCGGCAACCAATCAATAACCCATATAGTTACTCATTTAGCTACTGATCAACACATGCAGCAGTTCATAGAACAACAGATACAATGATGCACAAATTAAGACAGTTTAGTCACTAACCCATGCACTCAGTGAGACACATTTAATCACTCTCTCATACAGTCAGTCATGCACCTACTAAATCCTTCATCCAGACACTTATACATCCACTCATTCTTCAATATGTAAAACATATTTTAACTTTACAGAAACATACAGTCACTGGATGTTGTCATCAGTGATGTCATCAGTGATGTCATTTGAGATGTCATCAGTGATGTCATCAGTGACGTCATTTGAGATGTCATCAGTGATGTCATCAGTGATGTCACTGAGCATGTCATGAATGATGTAATATGTGACATCATCAGCAGTGGATTGCGGGTGTGCGATATATAGTTAGCGCATCTAACTATATATGCGCATTTCAATGGTTTTATGCGAGTAAAATAAGGTTTTGAAAATGCTAATCCCTAACTATATATGGGCTAAAACCTATGGTTTTTTCATTGAATATATATATATATATATATATATATATATATATATATATATATATATATATATATATATATATATTACCTACTGGCGGTCGCCAGTAGGTATATATAGTTAGGATTTTTTCTCTATGGGATTTTTGAAAATTCTATGTCTAATAACTTTGGCGTTTGTGGACGGAATTGGCTGAAATTTTCAGGAAAATGGAACATTTTGTTTCTGAGCAGCCCCTGACAATTTGGGGGGGTTTGATCAAGGGGGGGCCGAGAAAAAAGGGGGGTCCCAAAACGCGTTTTTCCCATGTTAATTTCCATAGGGCGGTTGGCCTCACTTTTAGCTCGAACGGCTGAATGGATTTGCACGAAACTTGGCAAAATTGTAGGGACTGTTAGCCCGATGTGCCTTTGCTAGGTCTCAATATATGTGCTCCAGTGGATTTTGAGTAATTTAGGTTCAAAAAAAGATATATATCTGGGGGGAGCCTAACCACACATCTGATCCGATTGGCTGTCAGCACTTCATCCAAGAAGTGTTGGCAGCCATCTTGGGACCAATATACATGATAGCACCTCATTAAAAAGCATTGTAGTTAATAGAGGGTTTTAGGACTTTAGTTACATTATAAATCATTTGTTGATGGTACCATACTTGTTTTAGGAATTGTGGTGGGTTCTAAGGTGATTTTACCATGTGAAAAAACCTTCTGCTGTGATATCATGAATATTGTTTGAAAGAAAACTAATATCTCATGATTTTCCCACAGTGGTTTGGAAGGGGATCTATAAGCTAAACTGAAAGCATATTTTCTGTAAATTCCCATTATATTTCTCAGTCATGTGAAAATGAAATCTGACATTCTCAGTAAAACATGTACATCCAACAAGGACAGAGACTGTCAGTTGATTCCTTTGTGTTCTACTGCAGCCTCCTAGAGTGTTCTAAAGAACAACTAGAGCGCTAACAGTCCTACTTATTACAAAGGTATGGCACACCTGAAGCCATCTTGATTGGAATAAAGTGGTAACTCTTAAAACATTTAATTTAAAAAGAAACAACATGAGGGGGTATATTTTGCCATAGAAAGTATGATTAGTGCTGCAGAATGAAAAATTAGGGCACATTTTGAGTGACTTCTCAAATCCTTTTCTATTTCATTAAACCATTCTGACATGCAGTCTCCCAAAATGGCCACCAGAGACAAAAGAGCCCAAATGTAGCCCAAATATCACCCAGATGTAGCCCAAGTATAGCCCAATGACAGAATGTCCCAGAGTGTTCTAAAGAACAACTAGAGCGCTAACAGTCCTACTTACTACAAAGGTATAGCACACCTGGAGCCATCGTGATGGGAATAAAGTGGTAACTCTTAAAACATTTAATTTAAAAAGGAACAAAATGAGGGGGTATATTATGCAATAGAAGGTATTATTAGTGCTGCAGAAAGAAAAATTAGGGCACATTTTGAGTGACTTTTCAAATCCTCTTCTATTTCATTAAAAAATTCTGACATGCAGTCTCCCAAAATGGCCACCAGAGACAAAAGAGCCCAAATGTAGCCCAAATATCACCCAGATGTAGCCCAAGTATAGCCCAATGACAGAATGTCCCAGAGTGTTCTAAAGAACAACTAGAGCGCTAACAGTCCTACTTATTACAAAGGTATGGCACACCTGAAGCCATCTTGATTGGAATAAAGTGGTAACTCTTAAAACATTTAATTTAAAAAGGAACAAAATGAGGGGGTATATTTTGCCATATGAATTATGATTAGTGCTGCAGAAAGAAAAATTAGGGCACATTTTGAGTGACTTCTCAAACCCTCTTCAATTTCATTAAAAAATTCTGACATACAGTCTCCCAAGATGGCCACCAGAGACAAAAGAGCCTAAATGTAGCCCAAATATCACCCAGATGTACCCCAAGTATAGCCCAATGACAGAATGTCCGAGAGTGTTCTAAAGAACAACTAGAGCGCTAACAGTCGTACTTATGACAAAAGTATGGCACGCCAGAAGCCATCTTGATTGGAATGAAGTGGTAAGTCTGAAAACACTCAATTTAAAAAGGAACAACATGAGGGGGGTAATTTTGCCATAGAAAGTATGATTAGTGCTTCAGAAAGAAAAATTAGGGATCATTTTGAGTGACTTCTCAAATCCTCTTCTATTTCATTAAAAAAATTCTGACATGCAGACTGAAACATGCACTTTGAATACCAGCAGCAGGCGTCCCTGGTGAGCAGTAGCTTTACTACAGTGATCTAATGTGCAACTAGAGTGCTAACATTCAGAATTTATGGCAAATGTTTGACACATCTGAATGCCTTCTTGATGGAACCAAAGTAAACAAGCATTGAAAATGCAATAGATCTCGCCCTCGTTTAAGTTAAAGCCATTCTGTTTGTAATGAGGTGGCTTTTTAGCTTTGCTTTTATTAGTGATTTTTCAACTTTCATGTAAATAACATGCATCTGTATGCATATAAGTATATGTATGCATGCATTTATGTTTGTATTTATATAGATATACAGATGATATATGTTTATATATGTATGTATATATATATATATATTCACTGAAAAAACCATAGGCTATAGACCATATATAGTTAGGAATTAGCATTTACAAAACCTTGAAAATTCACTGAAAAAACCATAGGTTATAGACCATATATAGTTAGGAATTAGCATTTACAAAACCTTGAAAATTCACTGAAAAACCATAGGTTATAGACCATATATAGTTAGGAATTCGCATTTACAAAACCTTATTTTACTCATACAAAACCATTGAAATTCCATATATAGTTAGTTGCACTAACTATATATCGCGCACCCGCAATCCACTGCTGATGATGTCACATATTACATCATTCATGACATGGTCAGTGACATCACTGATGACATCACTGATGACATCTCAAATAACATCACTGATGACATCACTGATGACAACATCCAGTGACTTTATGTTTCTGTAAAGTTAAAATATGTCTTACATATTGAAGAATGAGTGGATGTATAAGTGTCTGGATGAAGGATTTAGTAGGTGCATGACTGACTGTATGAGTGAGTGATTAAATGTGTCTCACTGAGTGCATGGGTTAGTGACTAAACTGTCTTAATTTGTGCATCATTATGTCTGTTGTTCTGTAAACTGTTGAATGTGTTGATAAGTAGCTATATGAGTAACTATATGGGTTATTGATTGGTTGCCCAAGTATTTGTATGGGAGACTGAGTGTGTGTGTGGGTGGCTGGGAGGTGTATGACTCTGTGCATAGATGTGTGAGCAGTTGATTCACTAGATGTATGGTTTCAAAAGTGCATGTGGAAACAGCTGTATGGGCGGTTGACTGTGTGCATGAGTGTATTGGTGAGTGAATGGATATCTCAGTGCTACATGTCAAAGTAAGTACATATGTAAAACACAGTACATGTGAGAGTTGACATATATAAATAAGAGCCAGTGAATGTGTGAGTGGCTGTATGGATCATTGTGAACTTGTATCAGGGATTGTATAAGAGAGTAAATATGTGTTAGTATATGTTTGAATAAGTAAAGTTTGTATAACTGTATAGTTGAGGAAATGGAGGTGTGATTGATTCTTTGCATGACTGACTAGGTGTGTGAGTAACTCCATGGATGAGTGACAGTCTGTGAGTGTCTGTTTACACTGATTGTATCTAAGGTTATAATAGAGTCTGAAGAGGTTCATCGTATTATCACATGAATGATATCATCAGTGATGTGATCAGTAATGTCAAATGAGATGCCATCAGTGATGTCATCAGTGATGTCATTTGAGATGTCATCAGTGATGTCATTTGAGATGTCATCAGTGATGTCATCAGTGATGTCACTGACCATGTCATGAATGATGTAATATGTGACATCATCAGCAGTGAATTGCGGGTGCGCGATATATAGTTAGTGCAACTAACTATATATGGAATTTCAATGGTTTTGTATGAGTAAAATAAGGTTTTGTAAATGCGAATTCCTAACTATATATGGTCTATAACCTATGGTTTTTTCAGTGAATATATATATATATATATATATATATATGATCAAATCCGACTCTCAGCCGGCGAGCAGAAAGGGCACTCACTCAGGCAATGATTTTACTCATACCAACAGCTTTATTTTGCTTGGATGCACGAGCATATCAGATGCTACTTAAGATATATTGACGACATCTTTATCCTATGGGATGGAAGTAGTGAAGCAAGCACATGATTTTATTAAAGAGATACATATCAAATCTTTAAACTTAAACTTTACAGCCCATATTCATGCCACAAAAAGGCAATTTTGGGATGTAGAGATGTATGTATCAAATTCATCTATTCATACTACATTGCACAGAAAATCTACCGCGGGAAATACTACTTTACACGTGAGTAGCATGCATCCTAGACACTCTATCTCCAGCATCCCATATGGGGAAATCTTAAGACTCATAAGGATATGCAGCACCAACACTGATTTCGAATCTTGCCTTAAAGATATGATGGTCCATTTCAAAGCACAATGTTATACTGATGACATACTTAAACTGCCTATTGATAAGTCCAAACTTAGAACTAGAGAAAGTCTATTTAAGCAAAATGATCAGGAAAGGGACACTCAAGCTATCTCTGTCAAACTGACTTCCAATGCCAACTGTCCACGCTTGATAACTACCTTTAGCAAAGAGGATAGACAACTTAAAGCCATTATGAAACAGAATTGGCCCATATTATTAAGTGACAACATTCTTGGGCCTACGCTTCCCCAGTCCCCTGTAATCACTTTCAGAAGGGCTAAAAATATGGGATCTGCCTTGGACAAGGCAGCACGTGCACTCAAGCAGAATAAAATATAGCTTCAGCCTGCTAAAGGTTTTCGAAAATGTTCAAGCTGTTGAGCCTGCAAATTTGGGATAAATGCCTCTTGTTACTCGACCCCTTTCTGCCCTGAAGGTAAGCCAATTACTGGCAGTTACAATTGCAAAACTGATCAAGCTGTATATGTCCTGACCCGCACCTGCGGCTTAAACTACGTTGGTAGTACCAGGCTGCAGGTGCACGTCAGGATATTGCAGCATTTGAGGTCCGCCGGTCTCAAGGGAAGCCAATTAGGTTTTCCGCAACAAAATAACCCCGTAACAAATGTTTACGGGGACATAATCTTCCCGCAATTGACCTTGAGGCTCAGTTAAGCCTCTGAAAAAAGATGCCAACGATTGCAGAAAATTAGTATGTATATCCAACAATTAATGTAGGCATACTTTACAATTCTTTTTGTTTTTGGAGTGGTACTCACAGGGCGGGACCCTGTGCAGTCCTGAAGAAGAGCTGAGGGGTACAGCTCGAAACTAGTTGACTTTTTACTAGGGCACTGTGTTTCATAATAGAACCAGCTTACCCAGTAAACCACCCCACTTTTAATGTATCCGCTAGGAGCCTGAATAAAGTTAGTTTAGCCCACTAGTAGGATATTTTTTACCTTTATCACTCCACTTCACTTCCCCCCTTTTTTCACATCACACCACACATAGTTCTCACAAAAAGTGCTCCTACGCAATCGCGATAGTTGTAGCACGCCTCAACCCGCAGCGGTTTGGGAAGCCCCTATGATGAAGCATGTCACCGTGAGGAAACTGCGTTGAGTGAGGGGACTATAAAGAAAAAATGGCCTTCCCCTGTCTTAAAGTGTTTTTTGTTATTCCTAAGACAGGCCCAATGGTGCTATGTCCCAATAGCAAGCTAGGTTCTCTGGATCTGAATGTCTCGGATCTTTTCTGTAAACTAGTGCTGTGGAGGGCGAACCTAGCTAATGTTTTCCTCTACTTCCCCCCTTTTTTTGAATAGCATTTGAGAACTATCATTCATAGTGATCCGGCTTATCCTGTTGCCCGCCACTTCAAGACTGTCCACAACAAAGATGTGTCATGGCTCAAATATTTTGTGGTGGGTGCCATTTCCCTACTGAGAAGAGGTGGTGATCGAGAACTTATGCTCAGACAGTTGGAAACAAAAATGATTTTAGAATTTGACAGTAGATGGCCTAATGGATTAAATACCACATAAGAGATGCACAACTTTATATGATCTATTGTATATTTTATACATCTGCTTTCTCTTATGTCATCTATAGTGTATATCAACTTTACACTCAATAGTTAGGATCCCTATTATTGAGTGTGACATTACTATCAGTTGCCATATAAATGTATACTCTCTGTACTTTAAGCTGGCGTTTCTCTAGTTTTGATATATGTGACAAATTTTAATACTATGGTATAGAGATATTTATATATACAATGATACAATTTTTTAACTTCATCTTAATACATTGTGCTTTTCTCCTTTATTTTCAGATAAATTGATCTCTTCATTTCAATTGAAAATTTCTACTATTTTTCTACTTACACTATTTATGCATTTTTAGATGTTTGTGTATTTATTTATAAATGTATGATGATCCTTTATCTCTCTTTTTCATGTTCATACATGGTTCATCACATATCTTGTTGAGAACCGTGGTTGACATACACATGCACATGTTTTTACTGTTTTTTAAGGTTGATTTAGTAGATTTTAATGCAACTATCTCAGGGACCTGGGTATATATAGTTGCAGATAATGAATTAATTCTTGACCTTGCAGTATGCACTTTTTGCTTCCTTTGCACAATCTTTTACATGATCTTATATGCACTTTATCTCAATTGCTGCTTTTCTATTGTTGCACTAATCACTTTATAGACATATTAATGCTGAATTTCTTAAATATTAGTATGTGCAATATATTATATATGTATTTATACAGAAACAAATTCGTTTCCTAGATGTCAGTTACATTTATGAAATCAATTGGGATTTATCCCGTTATTGCAAAAACTATGCTTTACAATTAGAAAGAAAGAGCAAAAGTGAAAATGTTTTTTTCGTTTTTTTCTTTTTGTCTATGTCTATGATCATGTGACTTATGATATAATCACTAGAGGTGTGTTCACTTTCTAAGCATATAAAAAAACGCAATTGTTTTCAGTACAATTACAGTGTGAACAAGGGCGAGTTGGCCTGAAACGCGTAGCTGTTCCCTGTGAAATAAACTTACCATCTTGCTGTACCTGGCTGGTCTGTCTCCTTCGTTGCTGGCGTGGTGCGCTAAGGGGAACTGCAAGGAGCTGATTTTCATATATATATATATATATGTGTGTGCTGGTATCGATGGATGTGTCATCGCTTTATACCAGCATCAATCACAGGGATGGCATTAGAGCTGTGGAACACTTCCTGATGAGAAGACCTTCCTGTCATTTAGAACATTCTAAAATGCTTTTGGCCATCATCTCACTTTGTCTTGAAAACAATGTGTTCCTTTTTGCTAACCAATTGTTCTTGCAAGTCAGGGGTGTTGCTATTGGGGCCTGTTTTTCTCCCAGTTACGCATGTCTCCACATGGGTTACTGGGAGGAGCAGGTCCTCATGGTGGAACACAATCGGACCATGACCACAAGGGTTAAATCCTGGTGGCGCTACATAGATGACCTCTTCTTTATTTGGGAGGGTTCCACTGAAGAGGCAACATCTTTTATACAAGAACTGAATATAAACACACCAAACTTACAGTTCACCTGCAATATGAGTGAGCAAAATGTGGTGTTTTTAGATGTTGAATTCTATGTTGCAAATGGTCAATTGCAAAGCAGACTCTACCGCAAACCTACGGCAGGCAATGTCCTGCTGCACGCCAGTAGTCATCATCCGGCGCACCTGATTAGGAGCATCCCGTCTGGGGAGATGCTCCGCATCAGGAGGATTTGCAGTAGTAGTTTAGTTAGCACAATAGCGCAGAATGCTTGTAAAATCAGATTCCAACAGAGGGGCTATTCTAACTCCTGCATTGACAGTGCCATGATGAGAGCGAACAGACATGATAGACAGACCCTTTTGGATCCAACTATTGATACCGCCAGGGTCGGTATCCAAACCACCAATGAGGTTCGCTTAATTATTGGGTACAGCAGTCAACATCAAGCCATACATAAAATTGTAAAACAACATTGGCCACTGATCAAGAGTGATCCAGTGATAGGTGACTTGCTGCACAATTCTCCCAATATAACATTCAAAAAAGCCAGATCTATGCAGGATAACCTTGTTAGCAGTAGTCCAGAGGTATCCACGGGATCGTAGTTATCTGGTAGCAAAGGCTTTCTGCGCTGTTCCACCTGCAAGGCCTGTAAAAATGGTGTCAGTAAATCGGAATATCAGTCTCCACTCTTCCCTACTCCTTTTAAGATTAAAGAGAAATTGAACTGTCGATCGGAATACGCAGTATATGTACTAGAATGTCCCTGCGGTCTGAGGTACGTGGGTAGTACCAGACCGCAGGTGTACAAAAGAATTTTACAGCATTTAAGGGCTATTACGAATGCTGACCCTGTGTATCCGGTCGCTAGACATTTCAATAAGGTACACGCAAAAAATGCTTCTCTTTTAACTTACTTTGTTATAGACTGTGTACCCCTGCAAAGAAGAGGTGGAGATAGGGAGGTCTTACTAAGAAAATTGGAGACCAGACATATAATTTTACTTGATACCAAGATTCCAAACAGGCTCAACACTAGTGATGATTGTTACACATATTTATAGGTTTCCAGTCTCAAATGAATATCACTGTTACTGTATGAGTTGGATATAAACCTATTTTGCCACTGAACAGCACTTTGTTAAATGAACTCTATGTTTTTGCCCCTTGTACAAGTCCTCCACACATCTGTCATTACATGAATTTTAACATCTATTACATGTTTTTAAATTCACTGGTAGCACTTTAAGGTTTTACATAATGGAGTTTTGCTATTTAAGCATTCTTATTATTGCGTATTTTGCACTAAGGGTCTTGCCCATTTGGGCGGTATTATTTATCAATTGTTGTCCTACAAGAGCAACATTTGCACAACAGACCCTACTCAGACTTAGTACTGTATGCCCACTTGGGCTATACTTTGCCAATTTTAGAATTACTCATAGGTTGTTTTTGTAAAATATGGCGTTTATATATGATCTATTTATTTCATTGTTGCAGCTATTTTGCACACGATAGAAATATGTATTTTGAGTAGCATTGGGTGGTAAATGTGATTATTTATTGTTTTAAAGGCACATTATCAAATATAATTGTTTTTATCAATGTTAATAATTACCCCCATCTATTTTTACTTGTATTTTGGATTTTACGTAATCTAAAATATTTGATATCATGCTACTGTTCTTACAAACAGATTCTACACCATTTGTTTGTTTACATGAGATCATTGTGTCTGGGTTGCATTACGCACATTTAATAGCAATGGGATACAGCATGCCGAAGTATCTCTTCACTATTCATTATGCAAATGAGCACTGTGCACTTTAAATAAGGGTCATCAGCCCCCATGTCTGTGTCATGTGATCAAGGCTTGGAGAAGCCGAAACGCGTCATGTCGGACTGGTGTTGGGTCTCGTAATAAATTGAAAATCTGCACTATCCATGGGTCCTGCCATGTCATTCAAGATTCTGATTTGTTTCTGGACATCTGTGCTTACCTATATATATATATATATATATATATATATATATATATATATATATATATATATATATATATATATATATATATATATATATAGATATATATATATATATATATATATATATATATATATATATATATATATATATATATATCTATATATATATATATATATATATATATATATATATATATATATATATATATATATATACGATCAAATCCGACTCTCAGCCGGCGAGCAGAAAAGGCACTCACTCAGGCAATGATTTTACTCATACCAACAGCTTTATTTTGCTTGTCTCATCAATAACCCAACGCGTTTCGCCTTCTGCCGAAGGCTTGATCACGGGTGTTGAGCTCTAACATGAGCCTTCTTTTATGTTTAGTGCAAAATTTGAAAAAAACAACCAATTAGTGAATACAAATGCATTCTGGGTGATATCGTTTTTCATGTTTTTCGACATTACAACTAAGCAAGGTGATGTTAAAAATGCTCTTTACATGCATAGTGCGTGGAATGGGAGTTGTTTGCAAGTTTACGGACAGTCTACACATTAATTCATGTGTTGTATTTTTAAATAGATAAATGTCTCTCTGGTGAGTTACTTCACAGTTTTTTTTTTTTTTTTTTCATGAGAGCTGATGATCATGTTCCGATTCGTCTGTTATCTCTGATGCAGACCTTGATTTATTTATTTCTAGTCAATGCAAGTGTTTTGAAGCTCTCCGGTGAGCATGATATGTCCATCTATTGGTACTCGGTACCCTATGTGTTTCATGAGTCTCCTGGGTATTGATTTCTCTCTATGGCGAGTGAATATGTATATTGGTCAGACAATTTAGAGGTGAACATGTAATTCTTCAGTTTGATTCAGACCTCTTGGCTCGAGTGTCCTGAAGGCGATGATATGCTTGGACTCTTTCTGTCTTAAGAGTTTTCTGCGGTCACCTCCTCTCTCGGATTCCGCTTGTTGGTCAATTGCACAGTATCTCAGGGTTTCCCAATTATTATCATGGTATTGATTCATGTATATATACAGTCAAAGGCAACATTACACCATTCTACCAATGGTTTACTATAATGTATGTAATTTGTAGTAGTGCCATTGGCATATGAGTCCAAATTCAAGCCCTAGCACAGGGAGGTAATTATTAACATACAGGGAAACACACTGCACATTTCTAATTTAAAGAGGTAGTGTCTGTCTTCACTGACTTGGCACCCATTTAAAGTACTTCAGTATTTAGAAGGACACTTTGAGAGACAGTGTTTTTTTGATCAGGTTGATGTGAACATTCGTCATAATAATACACTTTTGATCTTGTTTTTTTTTTTAATGGAGGAGGAAACATCCCATGGAATCTATCTAGAAGTTGGACCTAGCGTGAGTCCAATTTACAAAAGCATGTAAATGAATTCACACAAAATGTTACATAAGACATTGAGGGTTAAATTAGCATATCTTCCATATTGGCTGGCATTATATGTTGAGAGTTCTTGGCCTGGTGAAACATAGACAAGAATTGGAACATAATGCAGTGGCTGTGGTTGTATGCACTAATGTGACTTTATCACAACCCAAAATACCCTTATTTAGCAATATCAAAATAAAGAAAGATTGGTTTAAAATGCATTGTTTTTTTTACTTTGCAGCTTACATGCAGCTCCTCGATGCTGGTTTATAGCTCACTGTGGTGCAATGAAAGGATTATAACTAGGCCCACTGGAATTATGGGATTTAGTG
This sequence comes from Lissotriton vulgaris, assembly GCF_964263255.1. Classification (NCBI taxonomy): domain Eukaryota; kingdom Metazoa; phylum Chordata; class Amphibia; order Caudata; family Salamandridae; genus Lissotriton; species Lissotriton vulgaris. Next base: position 18,556 of record NW_028243444.1, on the reverse strand, counting down.
GTCACACCGTTTTCTACGTAATTATGGATTTGCCACATTTGCCCCTGTATACTTTATCTACTGCATAATACGCAGATTTTAAGGATAACAATTGTTTCTAGCTATATCGGTTTAAAAGTTAGTAAAAACTTTGCGACATGCATTTCTGTGCATTGAAAGGCCCTTCTTAAATGCTGACTGGTCATACTTCAGTTGTCTATTGCTGTATTTGAATGTTAAACTGATATTTATCAATGTTTTAGAGTGACAAAATAATGAAACAATACCATCACAACAGTTGCATAATTTGCCTTTACTTGCCCCAAATTGTAGTCAACCCTACTGCATAAGTTGGTCCTTGCTGCTGCATAATTCCAATGCCTCTGATTATAACTGATGAGCTGCAAGTAATCAAAGGACAGCTAAGCAGTAACCCACTGACCTTTCCCCTTAAAATACAAATCTGTTATATGCAGCTACATGTTGTGCTTTGCAGCAGACATCAAACCCTCCCTGCTTTTGATGAGTTAAAACTGACAAAACATAACCCAGATCTCTCCAGCAATTACATGGGTCAGAATAAACTGGGCATGTGCTGGTTAATTGGTTGATGAAATTTGGAACTGCCAGCGCAAGGTGAAACTGGCCACAACACCTCACCTGGCCTACCAGTGAGGACTTTTAGCCTTTTTGCACTCCCTCAACCTGTCCTACTATGACCTAAATGTGCAGTCCTGGAGGAGGAGGGGTAAAATATAAGGTGAATGATATTGCTTCACTTCTGGGCTGGGATGCCCCATGGTGCCCGAAGTGAGAACTGGCAATTATGTGAGAATAGCTCAATGGTCACATCACCTGGCCTTTTCACACTCCTCCCTCATCCTTCACCATGGCCTTGGGGTGGCACCTGGGGAGGAGAGTTGGGGAAGAACACTAATTATAGACTAAGGTCCACCCCATGGAGCGAAGTTAGCCTCCCAACAATGATGCTGCAAGCCCCCACATCCTTGTCCCTACTTCAAAGCACAGCGTTCTATGCCTCTAGCCTGCCTGTCCATTCTGGCACCATATGGCAAGGACATGAGCATGTGGGCATGGAGGTCACTGGGAAGGACAATTGGACACACTGTGGGCAGCTGACAGAAGCCCAACTAAAAAGAGCCACCTAAAGGTACTCAGGCACCAGCCCATCAGCCCAAGGCTGATTGGCCGCATTGCTAATCTGACCCCTGCTATTCACGAAAACGCCTTGCACTCTTGAATAAGTTTCACTTTTCAGTATAAGTTTTGGGCTAATCAAAAAATCTGAGACAAAAGTAATCAAAAGAGTAAAATTACATGTCTCCACCCCATGAAAAAGGGAGTGGAGCCACATTTAAAGGTGTGATTTACTACTGCCAAAAAGAAACCACACCTGCCCAGATACTCATACATAGAAAATATTAGAGATAAACATTATTAATGTACCTTATAATTTAGCTTATGGAATCTACAACCTAACTGTGGATTCTCCCTATTATAAAGTATAGGGAAACGTTAAAAACTTTATTTAACTACAAAAAAATGTTTTGTGTTCAGTATTAATGTAAAAAATATTATATATTTATACTGAATTCAGAACAAAGCACTAATATTTTAATCTTGAAATACATTTTTGACTAATTCAAATATATTAAGTTAAATAATATTATTTCCCCATGGATTAAAAATTAAATTCCTTTCTAAATTAAAACAACTGCACTTTTTATTACACATTAATAATTCTTAAACGCATTTTATAGGAGTGATTAAATTATATTTTATGAACAAGTATTGTTGCATTAAATTAAAAACATTGTTAAAATAATATTACATTTTATAATGAAAATGTTTTATTTGTATTTATTTTTAACTTACATCAACTATTTTAAATAATGTTATGTAATTTATTTTAACATTATTTTCCACAGGGTTTTAGGTTAAGCACCTACCCCACTCAAGTTCTCTGGGAGAATATTGCAGTACCAGTTGCTTGCCATGTGCTCTAGCTTTGAGCTGAGTAATTTATTACTGTTTTGGTTCCCATTTTGAAAATAGTAACTTTAGATGTGCAGTTTGTGAATAGCAATGGGCTTACTCCTTTGCGAGTTAGTGCATTCCCCTACAAAAACCCCTCTCTTACCTTCCTTAAACTCCTTCTTACTCCTGTCCAAACCCCTCCTATTTAGAAGGAAGTATACCACTCATTCTGGTCCATCTCACATTTACTAATAATTAGTAAACCTCATAAGTGAGGAACTCCTCCTGTAAAGGATAACAGAGGTGGAGATTTACAGTTGTAGGTTTGTGAACAGCATTTTGTAGGACTTTATTAGTAATATTGTAGTATACAACTAAGCATACTGCAAAATGGCCAGCAGCTTACTGGACTGCAGGAATGACTCTCCTGCCTTGAATGGTACCAAGGTCCCAATCCTGCAATGTGCAGACCATTCCTTACTTATTTCCCCAACCCCAATGGGTGTGCAAATCCTTGTGGATAAGTTTCTGGATTTCTCAGGAGTCTGGAACTAAACATTACTAAGAGTAAATGTAAGGTGTTTGGGAAAACCAAGGGTAAATCAAGAGAGGTCAGGATCACACTGGAACCCTTAGAGCAGGTGAAAAGCTTTGATTACCTGGGCATAAGACTAAGTGATACATTAGGTTGGATGCAACAACTGGAAAAGAACTACTTAACTCTTTTCCATAGGTCAGAATCAATACTGAGAAACTTTAAGCAGTCTTATACCCGATCACTGACTCCTGCAAAAGCTCAGAGTGGTGCTTTTGTATGGAGCAGAGATATGGGGGTATATCAACATAAATACATTGATGATATCTGAAAATATCTTTGCCAGATCACTCATCTCAGTACATATGATGTGGCGTCACTGAAACCTTTATTGCACTGTCTGCACGTGTGGACAATGCCACATATCTCTGATTATTGTAACTCCCTAAAGGAGGTCTTGAATGTTAGTGGTGCCAAAAGCATCCCCTGCTCTAAGCATGTTGCGAGTTGGTTTAGAACTCTTGGCATGACAGAACTTTAGGAAAACCCAGAGAAGGCAAATAGAGAGGATTGCTTAAAGTTGAAAATCAGATATTGGGTGGCCGTGGATGAACGTTATGTCATCAGGCCAGCAAATGGCCAATTAACCTCACAGTTTTTATGTGTCAAGCCATGCCCTTACTTTGAAACCTTCCTGGATCTAATAACGCCACCCCTTGCAAAAAGCCTATATGTTATATTTAGGTATTGTAACCATCTACTACGGTTTTCTAGCGATCGAAATGCAGAACTATTTTTACAAAGCTGCCCTGCATGTGCTAAAACTTTGGATACAGAGGAGCACATCCTTTTTTTCTGTACAAAATACCAAAAGATCCGCATGAGATGGATACGCCCGACCTGCTTAAACATTGGAGTTAGGCAACATCAGGTTGCCTATGGAATCCTGAAAACCGACACCACAGGACCAATAGTTTACACAGTCAGTCGTTTCCTATTCTTGTTCTAAGTATGGGCGAATTTTGTGAATTTGCGGTTCACAAATTCACACAAATTCGCAAAATAAATCTGCAAAATCGCAGATTTCCCAGCGAAATTGCTAATTTTGTTGCAATTGCACACTATACTCAACTGGAATACTTTCTACTGGCTAAACAGTAAGTGCTACCTCGTTGGGTAAATGTATCGTGCTTTTCCTGCACTACAGCTGTGTAAAGGCCCAGAAGAGTTGTCTCCAGTGAACCTGTGTGTCTGTAACTTTGCCACTGCGCCCATAGGCGCTGAGGTCCCTCGAGTGAGCTGTCCATCACAGTGGGGGAAAGGGCGGGAAGAGGTTGCATAGCCTAGTGTGTGTGGGGCCGTGCTGCTGTGCGAGTTCACATGCCTCTTGTTTATAAATGTCATAGGCCGATCAGTGCAGCAGATGAGGAGAAAGCACTAAGTGCTACATCGTTGGGTAAATGTATTGTGCTTTTCCTGCACTACAGCTGTGTGAAGGCCCAGAAAAGTTGTCTCCAGTGAGCCCGTGTGTCTGTAACTTTGCCACCGCGCCCATAGGTGCCGAGGTCCCTCGAGTGAGCTGTCCATCACAGTGGGGGAAAGGACGGGAAGAGGTTGCATAGCCTAGTGTGTTTGGGGCCGGGCTTCTGTGCGAGTTCACATGCCTCTTGTTTATAAAGTTCAGAGGCCGATCAGCGCAGCAGATGAGGAGAAAGTGCTACCTAGTTGGATAAATGTATCGTGCTTTTCCTGCACTACAGCTGTGTAAAGGCCCAGAAGAGGAGAAAGCAGCCTCCTGGTCACTGGAAGTACAGGGGGATTGGGCTCGAGAAACTCGTGGATACCTAGACCTCCATCACGGATTACAGCTATTTGGGGAGAAAGCACACCTGCCTAGCATCGACCATGCTCACTAGTTTCTTGGGCTGTTGATTATAATGCGTTACTGAATTTGAGTTTGAACTCGGGCACCTGATTTATATCTGTAAGTGCTTCCTGCTTAATTTTTGTGACAGGAGCCTCGTTGCCTAATTGTAACTATTCTCGGACCCTGCTTCGAGGGTCAGAGCAGGGTCAGGGAATAGTTGCAAGTAGGCAACGAGGTGCCGCTCAGGAAGCACTTACAGGGTTACAGCAGGTGCCCAGTGCTTTCTGAGCAAAATTTATCCCGCTCGCGGATTCGCAGATTTTGCAGCGATTTCGCTCTATTCACGGATCGCGAAATCGCGAAAAATCCGCAAATTTGCGAGCGGAACTAATTTTCTGCCCATACATAGATCAAACGGGAAAAGCTTTTGCATATAGTTGGTGCCAATTGTTAACGCAAAAGTAAATCCTAATGATTCAAACTGATTTTCTGGCTTAAATGAATGGCACGCTGTAAGCAAAAACCCCTCTGTTACTGTTACCCTAGTGTTGTGCTTCTCAATTGTATGCTGCTTTACATGTTGTAATTTGATGAATGTGCTGATAATTGTTTTTAGATTTTTTACCTACTCACTCCTTTATCGATTTTAGATATGTCTGATAACTTTTTATTTTGTTCAAATACTTTTTAAAACCAAGTATTGCTCGTACTAGTATTTGTACACTTTGATGGTTTTAAACAAACCAAATATAGTTATTCAACAACAACTACTGCAAAATGCAGTTTGTGAATAGGCAGGAAATGAAATTTTGAGGTATCCAAAAGTGACTAAGACAACTTGTCATGAGGAAAAGTGGAAAATCACGAAAGTGGCCTGTGTGAGTAAAGAGAAAATATGAAACATATGATAAACATTGTAACATTATCTTGAGGCAAATAGAAAGAAAAGAAAAAGTGTGAGATGGGAGAAAGGTGAGAAATTGGTAGAAACAGCAAAGCATTACATGCAAGAGATTTGGAGAAATGCTAAAGAGAGGGAAGCATGCGAAAAGAGAATTGAGGATTTTGAGGAGCATGAGAAGTGACACAGTGAAAATCTAGAATGCAAAAGATGTGGCATTTCACAGATAGATAAGTATGGGCGAAATTTGCGAATTCGCGCTACCAAATTCGTGCGAAAGTGAATTCGCGATGTGTGCCTGGTGTGTGTGGAGAATGTCAGTTGATGAGTGAGGGCTGAGCAACATCCATCAATCTCCTGGTGGGACCTAATACTTATCCTATTGAAACCAATTAATACACATCTTACTTGGATTAATTACCTGGCTACCATCTACTTTATATCTTCTTTTACCCACAACATTTTAGTTAGTGATTTACATAGCTTTCCAAGTACACAGTCTGCAAATCCAGAAACACTGTACTATCTATCCTAGTTGACCAGATCAGATGGGTCAATCAATACATGTAGTGCAATTGTCGGTAATTTGTTTCCCCGAGATAATTTTAGATTGTGGTCAAAGAAATGAAATATTTCAAAAAAACAATCATCCATGTTTGTGTTTATTTCATGATCATCAGCACCTCCTAGGGGCAAGAAGACCACACCGGAGACTCCGGCGGAACAAGGTGGGCAGGATCGGTTCTCTGCAGGCTCTTCTGCTGGCCCCAGTAAGTTGTTCTGTTGTTAATATTAATAATTATACTTCCCCAACTTTTACAGCTCCTATTCATTCCAAACTGTTTCCTAATTCTATTTTTTACAAAATAGTCTTTGATCTTCTTGTAGACTGTTTCTACATTCTTATCCAGCCTCTACCACCACTCTCTGTGCTACTACTATTTCCTATTATTATGAGTCGGTCTGTGTAGGTAGCTAAGCTTGCCCAGTCGGCAAACGGTGTTAAACAAAACTCTGATCCAGCAATAGCTCTAGAGGTACTGAGTGCACTCCTCTGGGTTGCCCTTGCTGTCTATTCCAGTCTTCTTAATGTTAGTGTTTTGAAAATTTCCAACAACAAAATGTCAATGTCCACCAAGAATAAGCTGGTAGTTGACTTTTTTATTTGATAGTAGCACATACCATACCGCTAGTGTTTCAGGGACTATTCTCCACAAACAGAAGTATGGACAAGAGAAATAGGACATTGTTGATGATAGGTGCAGTTTGACTTTCCACATACCTCAGTCAGAACAGAAGTTGAACCCCCAATCCCCTGACTGACTATCTAGTTTGTCTGACCAATGATTATACGACCCAGAAGAACATAAGAAGACTACTGAGTCCCGACCTATCAGAGTCACGGAAGCATGCTTGCAAAGTGCAGTAGTGCAACTGCAAACCCTTCCGCTCACTCACTCATGAACAAAAACCACACAGTGTTTTTTTAGTCTTAAAGTTTTATTTTCAAATAAGAAATAAAAAATCAATTTCTTTATTTTTAATAGCACAGTATTCCCAGTGAGCAGTGGTGATAGATGACGTTAAAGTTTAAACACCCTTCCCTAGTATATACTTTAACACACCTAATTATTAATAGTAACTGTGCGGGACTCAGGAGCCCTCACCTCAAGTCCTCCGGCCGGTGATGAGGAGTAGGTGGTTCTGTCTGTAATTAGAAAAATGTTGCAGGTTAAAAAGCAAGCATTCATCAGTTGTGCCAAAAAGTGTTGCATGTTATGGCTAAGCATATAAATTAACACCCTCCCCAAAACTGTGACTTTTTTTCAGTCCCAATAATTAAAAATTGTTTAACATTTTCTCTTCCATTACCAGACGAAATAGGGAGTGGTGTATGGCATCTAAAAATATGACATGTTTTTTCTAGGCGTCATCACAACATCGGATGCAGCACTTCCCACCACCAGTGCCGGGGCCAGCAGCGCGAAGGGGTCCACTCCAGGGGTGAATGCGGTGGCGCTACAAGTGCCAAGAGGAGGGGCTGCTGCGGGGGATGTCTCAGCAGCAGCGGATGGTGGTAAGTTATTATAATCCTTACTTATTGACATTTTAGAGTAGGCTCACAAAGGGGTGTATGATGTACTGTACAGTAGACAGTACACTAGTAGACGTACACTGTACTGTTATGAACATTACTAATTTAGAGCTACATTTTTGCCAATCACAGAGAAGACAGTCTCCCTTGACTTAGCCATAGCATTAGCGGCGGTAGTTCTTGAGTAAGCAATGGTCCCCTCTATTTGACTTCAACTCAGCTGTGAAACTTTTATCGTGAAGCCAAGTCAGATCAGATGAACTAGAGGGATGTGATAAACTAAAAGGGACAGAAGGGCGTAAGGAAGGACGAGCGAGGCATAACATTCATGACTGTAAAGAATGATACGTGTTTTTGAATGCATGCAGAGGTGGCTGATAGGAAGGAATCAGATGCATAGCTGCTTGAAGCAAGGATGGTTGGAGGAGAAAGAGAAGATGACTGCCTGTGTGGGTGAATCAGAAAATGCATGTGTGGTGTGCATTGCAATATATCATTTGGGTGAAACTGAAATGCAAGTCAAGACAGTGGTTTACCAAATAAAATGAAAAGGTTGTTAGTTGGTTGTTGCGAAAAAGTAAAGTTTGTACAGTTGAGACACTATGAAGAATGATAGACGTTTACTTTGGAAGCATGGATGGTGTCTTCTTCCTCATAGATAGCAGAGGTGTATGTAGAGCAGACGTTCAGTGCATGAAGAGTGTTACTTTGTTTGAAAAGCATGTCCGTGCCAGAGTAGCAAAGCAGAGGAAATCCAAATACTAGAAGTTGTGATTGTTCAGAAATTCTCCCTTGACTAACAGTACAGTAGTATACTTTGCAAGCACAGCATATATTGTGTATTTATTGTATAGTTGACATTATATCAAGTCAAGTTCCCTCCTCCGGCAATTATGGGTACCACACTCACTCCTTATGCTAATAATTTTCTCTCAGCTGTGTCAATCATGTGTGGACTATCGCTGTTGTTCACTCAATCTATCAAAACAAAGCACCTAAAGTCATCCATCATATTAACAAACATCATGTGATCGGCTGGATACATGATCAGAAATGAATATTCTTCATTTTCCTTTTGTATTACTGAAGGGCCGGGGGGGGGGGGGCAGTGCAAAATATAAATTACATTGAGCAGTAGCCCTTGATGTAACCGAGTATGGCCAGTGCCACCCCTTTAGAAAGGTAAGAGCTTCCCTATCCCCACCTGTATGTACTGCTTAAAGTAATGCAAGTCTGCGTCATCATGGCTTGTGTCTGTTTTTCTTGGGTGCAAGCTGACTGAGCTGGCATTATGCCGGCTACCACAAGTTCATGTACAAGTAATTTCTTTCGCAAAACTAGAGAAAAAAAAAAGAAGACTGGTGTACTCTCTGACTCTCTGACTATGTAGTGAGTCCTTAGTGCTGCTAGTAGAATTCCTCAAACTCCCACTAATGTTACAGGCCTACAAAGACGGCAGAAAGATACATGCCAAAATGTTATACTGTGCTTGCAAGTTGCTAGTGTTACTGTGAGACAACTTTCTGTAGAAATATTTTGTGTTATTGTTAAAGAGTATTGGTTACAGTATTTTCTTTCTTTTTTCATATAGATGCTCCACAAAAGCTCACCAGAAAGGAGATGGCTGTCCAGGCCAGGGCCCGGAAGCTGGAGGCCATTTGTGCAGATTATCGTCGGCTGTGGGCTCGGGAACAGGAGGGGGAGGCGGCAACAGCTGCATCCCTCTCCAGTGCCCCCAGGTCCACCAGCCAGAAGCCTCCGGTACGGCACTGTGGTCACACAGCCTCCCGCCGCCGCCGCTCAGCTGCAACAAAACCAGCAGTTGCTCCCCCCGAGCCTGGATGGCAAGCTTGCGCCGGCTACGAAAAAGCAACAAATATAGAAAAATACATCTTTGGATAAGAATATATCCATAAATCTTTTAAGGGACATAAAGGAAGTGCATGCATGAAGTTGTTTGCTAAATGGATGGCTCGGTTACTGAAAAGTAGTACTAACTACAACTTACTAAGTAGTACTAAATTTTTAGACAGTACAGGGCTGCTGTAATTACGCAATTTCTCTCAGAGAGAGAATGACTTAGTAGTACATTACATTAGTTTTAAAAATAACAAAGAAAGTTATGAAATAGCTGTAGGAATGAATTTGAAGCAGAGAGTCGCACTCATAGAAGTTCACAACAATAAGTTATTTAAAAGATAAGGAGAAGTGAAGAGGATACTGTAACGGTATGTTGTTGTTGTCCGGTTCAATCTGGGAAGTTGCATGCATCCAGCGATTCCTCTTATTCGTGGTTGACTCCATCTGACGCTCTGTCGATCAATCTGGGTGACCAGACACACTGTCCACTGCCTGCCTGGCGGATGCAGAATTGCGGATTGATATTGTTCCCATGGCACAAGATAAAACCGACCTGCAATTGTTGATGAAAAACAGGAAGGGATATTAAAACAGCACTGAGAAAAAATATAAGGTACGGTGTGTAGTGCAAAAATAACAGTTTCAGAGGCAACAGTATTACATACAGGCATAATGTCTAAAGTACGTACTCTGAGTCTCCTTTTCAAGGATAGTAATTGCACACAGCAGGCCAGGTCCATGCAGACGGTCAAGGCAGGCACCACTGAGTGAACCAACCTGATGATGTAGCATACCTCTTTGACACAGACAGACAAAGAATATCTAATTTTATGCAGCAAGCCACATAGCCACAATTTTACATGAACTGCTGTCTGGTCTCTGGCATACACAACACTAGCTCGACCACTCCCATACCACGACTAGACAGACATGTAGGTCTGCTGAGGTTGTTGTTGACTTGTTTACCTATTGTTTGCCACTCATGAAACGGCCATATTTCTTCCATATACCGACAATGATGATGATCCATCCATCCCAGTGAGTATGTATAGAATAAAGATAATATGTAACTTTAATCATCAAGACTCATCATCATCATCATCATGGTATATTATTGGCAAACTCAATGCTGTTTGATATTTCCATATTGAAAAATGCAACGTAGTGGCTGGCCTCTGCAGTATAAGTACAATTTGTATTAAACCAGGTAACAGAGTACACTTGAGTTACATTTAGTGTGTAAAAGATTGAATAATATTAACAGAACACATAGATAGGATTCACTTCATGCGCAACAAACAAACAATAATTGATTTCATCAGAGCCAGAAAGCCAGTGTTGTCCACCACTGAATGCCATCTCATCATTCATTACCTGTTCCACTTGTCATCATCTTATTCTTAAATGAAGGGCCACATGGCAGCCTCTCGTGTCAATTTCAGAAGGTGCAGTCAGCATAGTCAGTCATTCCAGTCCCACTTCTTTTGATGGGACTCGTGTACGGACTGAAGTGACAGTTTCTAGATTGTACGTAATCCGGCCATCTGCCTTGAGGGAAATGGATAGAGGAGCATGACTGAGTTGTGAACTTCAGGAATGCAGACAGCGACACCTTCAATATGGAAAATAAGACGAAGACAGTGCTGGTGATGGATTTGTTGTGATTAAAGTTTTGTTGTGCTAAAAGTTGGAAATCAAAGAAAGACACACAGAAATAAAAGTCAAAAAGGACGGAAGAAAACAAAAAGTAAGGTTTTAAAGCCTAGTTGTCAGGGAAGTAGATCTCGTCCTCAAAGTCTGTGAATTGAACATGCAGTAGGTTTGCTAACAGAGAAGAGCCAAGTCAGTGTCCTCTTCTTCCTGCGTGGATTCACGTATTTTGTAATCTGGTGGTATGATCTTGATCATTGTTAACCTCTCCACATTTTTGGGCGAGAGGCTGTACCTTTTTGAAGTGACAATGGCACCAGTAGCACTGAAAATTCATTACGAAGACACGCTTGCAAGTGGGCAAGACAAATAATTTATAGCCAGCCAGCAGAGCAGTGGCCAGTGAGGCCTTTTCCCATACCATTATACTAATGGGTCACGATCAATGTAGACCTCTGTTGGGTCATCCAGATAGGCCTGCACCATCCACTTAAGGGCCTCCCTGGGTGGTGCTCCACTTTGCATACCATGTCTTGCCTTTGCATCAACACTGGAGCGAGCAAACCCTTGCTGAGATATCCAATCCGCTTCCGACAATATTATGGCTGGGCCTGGTGCAAGTGATGATGACGAGGATACTGTTGCTGCTGTCGGTAAAGGCTGTGAGGGAAAGCGACTGCCTTCGGCCACAGAAGTGGACCTTGACGCCGGATGGCCTGCTGCTTCCCTAGTACTTGTGGTGTTTTCTTCAATTTCCTGCCGCTCTTTGTCGAACCGAGTGGCTGACACAGCTAGCCAATGTTTGTACTTTGAAACATCTTCTTCAATAAAATAAATGAATACTTTGCTGGTCAGTGCCTTTTTGTACTGTGGATCCAGAATAGTGCCACTAATGTAATGTTGTTCTTTATGTATTTTTTTAAGCCTAAGACAAGTAGGCGGCTTAATAAGCTCTCTGCCAACCGATATGCGTCTTGTTTGTGAACATCAGCTTGGAACGTTGAAGACACCGCCTTCAGTTGTTGCTCTAGCATGAACAACAATGGGATAGCTTTGCCCAAACTGCAGTCCTCCCTGCTGACTTCATGGGTGCAGACCTCAAAAGGACGAAGCATGTCTGTCAGGCGTTTAACTAGGTCCCATTCCTCCGGCTCTAGCCCCATGTCTTTCATAGCAGCAGACCGTATGTTAATGCTATTGACATACTCATTGATTACCAAGTACTGCTCAAACAGACATTTAAGCATGTAGAAGGTTGAGTTCCAACGTGTTGCCACCTCCTGGATGAGTCCTTTGACTGGCACTCCACGGCTACTTTGAATGATCCTCATCTACTTCCGGGCCTTAAAAGAATGGCTGAAATGTGTGCAGATTCTTCAGCAGGTGGTCAGAAACTTGCTGACTGTGTTTTCTCTTTTCAATAAATCTTGAACAATAATGTTAGTGCAGTGCGCCAAACACGGCACTCTGAAGTAGCCACCATCATGCATGGCCCTAACTATATTACTGCCATTATCCGTGGAAACATAACCAATCATGCGACTTCTTGGCACCAGCCATTTAGAGACCTTACTCTTAAACTCATCCAAAATGTTTAATGCAGTATGAGATTTCTCCATGGCAAACATCGCTACTGTTTCATGTTTCCGACTCACTTGAAAAATTGTGGCAGGGTCAACACCTGTAGACAGCTTTTCTTTAACCCCTGCAAAAGAGACCCAGTGTGCAGTGATGCACATGTAATCCATGGCTTGGCAACTGGCCACATGTCTGTTGTCAGGTGAATAGTGTGAATAGCACTCTTCTGCAAAGCTGCCCCAATCACCTCTAGCACATGTTGATGTAGTGCTGGAACCGCACCTCTGGCAAAATAGGACCGGCTAGGGACCTTCCATTTAGGGCAGACTGTTGCCATAAATTCTAGAAAACCCACCCCTTCCACGAAAGAAAAAGGGAGAAGGTCGAGCGCTAACATTTTAGCCAGCATTGCATTATAAAGACGTGCATTAGGGTGGTTGCGATCAAATGGCACATCCAACCAAAATTTGCTTTTAATGGTGGTCTGGACTGTTTTACGAGATGATGATGATGATGATGATGCAGACTTCTTCAACCCAGTTAGGCTCTTTGATGTACTTTATCGCATTGGTGTCTCTCCCAGACTCTTAGTGTGCCTCATACATGTTGCTGTGGTAGAGTGTGTGGGCACTACCACTGCAATGCTGCTGCCAGGGGTTCTGGGTGTACCAGAAAAAATGTCTGTCACTTCTTCACTTCCCCCCTGCACTATCAGCCCCTAGTCAGTGGTGGACCTTTATAAGTTTGTGCGACTTTTGAAATTAAAAGATCATTTTCAGGATAACCCTGTGGTTCGATACAAAGGTGTCACTGTGTCTTCTTGTGTTACTACTATTTCCGACTTACAAAATGCACAGTTACTGTTATCCATTGAGGGTGATGATAATCTCTCCTTACAAGAGATAAGGGCAGATCTCAACATCGAGGAAGATTTGACAATCTCAAGTGGCTTAAAACCACGCTCTAAATTTATTCTGACAAACACCCATAGGAATATTGATATATTTAGAGAAAGAGTATCAAAGGATCTGCATGCAATGATTGATTGTCCAAACAAGTATAAGAATACACGTCAAAATCTGACCAAAAAAGAGAGGTTGGTCTTTGAAGTGCTTACCAAAGATAAAACAATCACTATCAAAGAGGCCAACAAGGGGGGGAATGTTGTCATCATAAATACTATAGACTACAACAATGAGATCAAAAGACAACTTGCTGATTCGAGCTGTTACAAAAGCATGAATGACAACCCAACTCCCTTCCTTGTCTCCCATATTAACACCAAAATCCACGATTGGGGTGAGATTGGCCTACTCTCAGAGGAAGAGTGTAGATACCTAAAAGTCACGAATCCTATGGCACCTTGTATCTACATTCTTCCCAAAATTCCCCCCAGGTTCCCCAATAATATCGGGGATAAATTCACATACAGAGCGACTTTCCCAATACGTTGATGGTTTCCTTCAACCATTTGTAAACAACTTTCCATCGTATATCCAAGATTCAAGAGATATTTTGGGAACATTTGATGGCCTTACCTGGTCCAAGGACCTACTTTTTGTAACAATGAATGTGATTGGGCTTTACACTTGTATTCCTCAACATTTTGGTATAAGAGCTGTGTAAATAGGTGGCAAGGCAGGTGGGTTAGATGTAAGTGACATAAGTGGAAGAAATGAGACTAGATTAATCTGTAGCTAGTGACTAGATGCAATATAAAAGGATACATTTAGATTTGTTGTACTTTTGTATTCCCAGATCTTCCTTAGGTCCGCCTCCCACATGATAGTGTGGTGTTTTTGGAGATGACCTCTCTGGCCTCCGGTACCATAGTTGGTAACAAGCTTACCCCGACTAACTACAGTTTTACAAATCGAACAAACAACCATGTTTTCCGCCTTTTTGCTAACACTAAAGAAGTCCCAAACTGGGGACTGGAGATGTCTGCTGGTGGTGGAGGTTCTACTTTCAACGCCACATAAAGTGGAGGATGAGCGTGGCTGAATTAGACTCTGTTGTGCACTTACAGCACTACTTGAGGTAATAGAGGTCGAGCTGGATGGAGGTCCCTGCCGGCCCTTCTGATGAGAAAAAATGGAAGCTGTAGGTCATGTTGGTGTAGTAGTTTACTGCGTTGGTGGTGGTACCAGTGCCACGCCGGCCACATCATCGTCAGCAGCAATTCGGGATAGGGTAAAAATGTTTGTCTGCTGCATGCCCCGTGGGGCTTGAGTGACGACTGTGATGACTGGGTCGTCGTCAGACTGTTCATCAGCAGCAGAATACACCACTTCTTGTTCGTTGTCATCTCATATAAGTTGAAACCTTGCGGGAACCTTCCTTTTAAGCTTTGCTACCTTTGTGGGCTCATGGCATGCCTCACTCTCAGGCTGCATTGGTGGGTTCCAATCAACATCAAGACCATCAGAAGGAAGGGGGCTTTAAGAAGAACTTGTAGTAGCCCTCCTTGACCTTTTTCTTGCTGTGGATCTGGAAGACAATGGATCATCATCAGGAGGAGTGGCTTCCTCGGATGATACCTCCGCTTGAATATCGATTTCCTGATGTCCCCCTACTTCTGGAGGAACAAGCATTGTGGGCAGTTGTGCCACTCCATGCGCCTCTAGTTTCCCCTCTCCTTGCGCCTCTCCTTGCGCCTCTCCTTGCACCTCTCCTTGCACATGTACTTGCACTTGTACTAGTTCCACCTGTGGTTGTCGTTGCGGCTGTGGTTGTTGAACACTCGTCAGATGAGTTACACCCTGCGTTGATTGGATGCTACTTTCTTGCGATGAGCCTACATCACTGGTTGATGGTGATTGAGCAACTTAAGTGGCTGCCTCTGCAGCACTCATGGTCTTGAACCTGACTTGGTGTGGAGTCACTGAGCCCAATGAAGCGGAGGTGCTGCTCCCAGCTTGGTCCCAGGTGGACCCCGCTGCTGCAGGCGTAGTTTTTTTCCCCAGAAAAAGGTGTCTGTGGGCACACCAGTCTCCTTGGTAAGTGGTGCCACTTGCTTCTTCTGCTCCTTCTTACTGGCAGTGGCACTGGCAACTTTCTTGGTATAGGAGCTACAGCCCCCTTTCTTTGGGCCCATCTTCTTCAGATGTGGAGAAGTGTGGCTCAGGGGTTAGAGGCGGCAGACCCGGAAGCTGAGATCGGCCCTGGACCAGGGTTCAATTCCCCGCCCCGACGGGAGTTGGGCTCAATAATTCCACGGACTTGATAATTCTCGCTCTGGTGCCTACTCGACTCACGGGTTCACACTCTGCGACTCTGGGCAATAGCTTGCTTAATCTCCACAACGGCCCCTCGCGGCGGGATGCCTGGCTTTCACCTTGTGGATACCCTGCCGGGGTATCTCACAGGGGAATACCAGGACGGGTTCCCTAAGCAAGCGCATAGATGCCTGTGATGTGGGCGATTTGCGCTTTATAAATACATGTACATTTACATTTACATGTCAAGACAGCAGGCCGCAATTGCACGAGTTGCAGAGATGTCTGTGGCCACACGTGACGTCACATGAAGTTGTGCTGCACACACCGCTGCAGGACTTCTTCCTGGCACTGATGAACGATGACTGATGTGGTTCTCTTGTGCACCTAAAAGCAAAGGAAGCCAGAGGAGCATCAGTTAAATAAATGTTGAATATGTTGTGATTCAATTAATATTTGCAACTAGGCATTTATTATTATTAAAACACACCCAAAGACTCAAAATAAAAATTGCAATTCTAATAAAAAATGGTTGTTTACATTAATAGACGAGAGACCACACAGAGAAATTTGGTCCATGCACCACTGAGTACCACTGGGCCGAATGGATGAAAGCAAGTCAAACTGGGTGCAGGCCTGAGCACACTGCCTGGCTTCAAAATGGCCCCTTGACCTCCAGCCACATGTCCAGGCCCTGTGGATGGGAACGTGAGATTGACGAGTCAAGCCTCAAAGATATAGTGAAGAAGAATTATGAAATCTTTGATGGCATAATAGGTAATTACCAGATCTACCTGAGGGACAAAAAACTTAGAAAAATAAAACGTGACGATAACGACTATAAAACGGGACGAATTTACACCTTCGGCCACAAATTTGATAATGTAAAATCGGGGGGAAAAGGCAAGAGAGCTAGAGAAGAATCTATGAGTGCTAGTAGCAGTCTCCTCACTTGATAGTTCCTCCTCAAAGGATGGTGGGGCACCTATGGCTATCTCTCCCAAACGTAATTTTTTATTGGAGATGGAGAGGATCAGGCGAGGCAACAAGGTAACAAATACAAGAAAAGATCCAAAACCAGGAGGGGAGGCAAAAGGTAGAAGGTCCGGGGGAACAAGAGTGGAAACAACACACCCAATGGACATCTGATCCAAGAAAACCTAAATAGCACTGAGCACCCAGATAGTACTGGCGAGGAAGACACAATTTGCAATACTTTGACCATTGTTAACCTATCAGACCGTTCTTTAACAGATGTAGAAACAGGAATACTTCGAAAGGGACTGAGTTTCTGTCCATCCCAAGTTGGGGATCCAACTGAATTGCTGGTGGACCTTTATAAGTTTGTGCGACTTTGGAAATTAAAAGATCATTTTCAGGATAACCCTGTGGTTCAATACAAAGGCGTCACTGTGTCTTCTTGTGTTACTACTATTTCCGACTTACAAAATGCACAGTTACTGTTATCCATTGAGGGTGATGATAATCTCTCCTTACAAGAAATAAGGACAGATCTCAACATCGAGGAAGATTTGACAATCTCAAGTGGCTTAAAACCACGCTCTAAATTTATTCTGACAAACACCCATAGGAATATTGATATATTTAGAGAAAGAGTATCAAAGGATCTGCATGCAATGATTGATTGTCCAAACAAGTATAAGAATACACGTCAAAATCTGACTAAAAAAGAGAGGTTGGTCTTGGAAGGGCTTACCAAAGATAAAACAATCACTATCAAAGAGGCCGCGAGGGAGGGAATGTTGCCATCATGAATACTATAGACTACAACAATGAGATCAAAAGACAACTTGCTGATTCGAGCTGTTACAAAAGCATGAATGACAACCCCACTCCCTCCCTTGTCTCCCATATTAACACCAAAATCCCCGATTGGGGTGAGATTGGCCTACTCTCAGAGGAAGAGTGTAGATACCTAAAAGTCACGAATCCTATGGCACGTTGTATCTACGTTCTTCCCAAAATTCACAAGGCGGGCCAATTCCCCCCAGGTTCCCCAATAATATTGGGGATAAATTCACCTACAGAGGGACTTTCCCAATACGTTGATGGTTTCCTTCAACCATTTGTAAACAACTTGCCATTGTATATCAAAGATTCAAGAGATATTTTGGGAACATTTGATGGACTTACCTGGTCCAAGGACCTACTTTTTGTAACAATGGATGTGATTGGGCTTTACACTTGTATTCCTCAACATTTTGGTATAAGAGCTGTGTAAATAGGTGGCAAGGCAGGTGGATTAGATGTAAGTGACATAAGTGGAAGAAATTAGTCTAGATTATTCTGGAGCTAGTGACTTAGATGAAAGTGAAGATGGTAGGTAAGAAATGAAGGAAACAGGAAAGGGAAAGGGAAAGCCAATTCCACCAAGAGAATAGAGAAATAGAAGCAAGGTAGTTGGGAGGTATCAGAGGTACTCTGAAATGGAAAATTATGGTATATTTGAAGTGAGTGAGAAAATGAAAAAAATAGAAATAGTGGAAGGGTCAGCATACTAAGGGCCTCATTATGATGTCAGTAGGCAAGCATTCCAACCAACTCCGTGTTGGAATGGTTTCCATCCGACTCCGTTAAGGGGAGTCTGACCGACCGATTACGATGGTTGCAAAAACAGTCCGGTTGGTCTTCCATTGACTTCAATGGGAGCCTGTGTTCTGACTGACAGCACAGTTTCCCATTGAAAAAAAGGGTGGGTGCGGAAACCTTGCACCCTGTGTGTGGCACCCCATCATGCCTGCCATGCTGTGCACAGTTGGAAAGAGATGACGCATGGGTACTCTCACAGGCCCAAAACCGGAGGCCCTGGTTAAAGGGGAGCCTGGTACAGGCCCCCAAAATTAGTTTCCCACAG
>NW_028243443.1:0-11499 GCF_964263255.1 Lissotriton vulgaris | reverse complement strand
CATGACCCTAAAGCCCTAAATTGAGAAACAAGGGATAGGGATAGCTTCAGTATTTGGGGCTGCGCTACGGCACCCCCATGCAAACCTTTGAATCACAAACATTTTTTCAAACTAGACAACCAAGGGAGTTCAGGAAGGTGTGCCTTGCATAGATCTTACAAGGCATTCTTACCAACATTGCTCGGCAAAGCTCATACGTTGAGTGAAACAATATAATTTCCTTCCATTTCTGTGATGGAAAATTCAGAAATCCACAGAAATCTATACAATTCCAACCACCCAGCATTGCCCCACTTCTGTCGATCAAATAACGCTGCCCCAAATGTGTGGCTAGGCCTAGTGCCAGAAATGGATCAAACCAAGGTCAATGGGAGTACCCTGTTGAGGCCTCCTATTGTGTGCTATAACACTTCAAAACAGAGTCTATAATGTATATTGGCCTGTTTGGTTAATTTGACAGTTTTGGGTTAGGTAAACAAACAATTTGAGAGAATTACACATTTGTATTGTGTGGAGAAAGTGGTCACACCTACACATACAAGAGTATTCCTAGACAAAGGCTTCAATAAAAAATGTGCACTTGGTTCCTAAGACAGTCCTGTAGAGTTAAATGGATTACTCAGGGAATTCTTGATTATTCAGGAAAAGTGTAATCCATTTACCTCTATAGGACCATCTAAGGAATTTTGCGGCCCATTATGCATTGTTTGCTTGGAATCTATTCAGTGTATTGTTGTACACTGTCTGAGCCCCACATTGTCTGCACTACTTCTGATACATACTGAAATGTATATTGTCCTTATACTTAAAAAGTGAAAATTATTTTCATGCAAGATATTGTGTCATGTATACTTTTCAATAACATCTATGATAAAAATTACTAATTGAGACTCAAAGTATAAGTGTTGGTGAATGAGTACCATGTGACATTTGTTTGACTTATTACACTTACTCTGGTATTGTCTGCAGTCAGGATGGTCCTTGTGTTATATGTAGGGGTGGGCAACAATTTTTATTTCGCTGGCAAAATTGGAGGAATTTAGTAATTCTGTGTTTCTCTTGTAACACAAAATTACTAATATATCCCACCCCTCCATCCCTCCACTCCTCCAGCAGAATTAATCAGCACTACTTTAAATTTTAAATGTCCTGCTATATCAGTATGTTTGGTTACCTACACATGAATGTCCATGCCTCAGGCGGTCCAGAGCAAGAGTAGTGCTCTAATGTTCTGTATGCCAATGTGTAGTAAGAGTATTCTGCACAGGCATACTGTACAGGGGCTTAAAGTGGCTGAATGTCCCTAAGACCGCCAACCTGGAGTGCTCCCTGTATCTAGGAAACATCACAACTGTGCATGTTATAGACTACCTATACCTTGCCTTCTCTAAGTGACCTTCAGTCACGTGCATGTGCTGAGAAGCTTAGCTTGCGACTCTTTGCGCTACCTTATTATGACAGAGCTTCACTTTCCTATGTGGAAACAGGCTGCTTTACGGTGGTAAGATGTCAGAGGGAGAACCAGCTGGGGTGCAGGTAGTCTGGAGAAGGCCGAAGCCCTGAAGAGCAATGCTAATGACTATTTTAAAGGTACCGAAGCTGCTTAATGTCGCTTGTATAACTGTCAAAATCGATTATCGCTGGAGGAGGGTCTGCTACAAAATGAACCAGTATGAACACTAAGGGGCACATTAGGATGGTGGGCGGACTTTGTCCGCCCGCCATCCTGTCGTACAGAGGGACCACCTGCCATAAGGGCGGGGGTCCCGTGCGTGCCATTAGGATGCGCCCGCCACAGTGGCGGGCGCATCCTGCATCCCTAACATTGTGGTGGACAGTGGACTCAGCACCACCCGCCACAATATCAGGGAGGCATGCTGTGCAGTTCCATGCACAACATGGCAGGCACAGCGCGTGCCTGCCATGTTGTGCATGGAACTGCAGGGGGGCACCATAGGTACCCCCTATGTGCACCCCCCACCCCTGGAGTCCTTGGGGGCCCACAACGGGCCCCCCTAGCAGACTCTGCATGCCTTTCCGTGGCAGCAACAGCATTGCTAAACGCACATTGTAATATAGCTGGTGGTGTCTGAAAGACACCGCCACCATATTGCAGCCCATTCCGCCCGGTCGCAAGTCGACCGGGGCAGAAATGCGGCAGATGGTCTTTCCGTCCGCCGCAGACCCCCCAGCCATTATAATATGGCAGGGGGTCTTTTCAACACGGATGGCGGGTGGATTGCCCCCGCCGGCCCGGCGGTGGTCACCGCCAGCCCGGCGGGGGCAATCCTCCCGCCATCCTAATGGGGCCCTAAGGGTGAGCTCCAGGAGGAGCCTGGGGAGGTGTGAGCAGCCTTGGATGAGCCTTTTGTTGTCATGACACTATACCTTTGGCCACAGCTGCATCCCACATGAACTGTTCGTAACTGCAAGCTCCTCTCTGGCTGACTTGACAGGGGTGTGGTCCTGTCATCCCAAAATATTCACCATTGAAGGGGATGGTGATAATTCCTTAGATGCATAGTGCCACAAAGTAGCACTACTATGGGGAAAGTGATTTTCAGACAAAATATTGAGTTGAAAATATTGAGTTTGAGACACAGAAATATAGGGGGTCATTAGGATGGCGGGTGGATTACCCCCGCCAGGCTGGCGGTAGCCACCTCCGGCCTGGCGGGGGCAATCCGCCCACCATCCTCAGGTAAATTCCCCCCGCCATATTAGTATGGCCGGGATGACCGCGGTGGACGGAAAGACCATCCGCCGCTTTTCCACCCCGGTCGCCTTGCGACCGGGGCAAAAAGGTCTAACATGGTGGCGGTGTCTATTTGACACCGCCAGCCATATTAGGATGGCCCAGGATACATGCAGTCTTCACTTCGGGGGACCCCTGCAGGCCCACAGAGTGAAGGAGAGGTGGTACCCCCCTGCATTTGCATTTACAAAGCGGCAGGCACCGCGCGGTGCTTGCCGCTTTGTAAATGCAAATGCATTAGCGCATGTTTAGCATTGTGGCGGGCGGTGCTGAGAGCCCCGCCCGCCACAATGCTAAACATGCACGATGCGCCCGCCACAGTGGCGGGTGCATCCTAATGCCCCCCACGGGACCCCCGCCCCTATGTCGGGCGGTCCTAAAGACTGATAGGATGGCGTCCGGACTAAGTCCGCCCGCCATCCTAATGACCCCCTTAGTGTGCAAAAATATCATTGACAAAAATATTGACTATTTGAGGGAAGAAATATAATTTTTTAAGTTGTTTATGTGTTTAAGTTATATTTTAATTGAATGTTTTATATTGTTTGGGTAATTGTTGTTTTTAAGTTAGTCATATTTTTCATTTAATTGCAAAATAGTAATTTATAGTGTTGTAGTGGGTTGTGAGGTTTGTTGGGGTACGGTGTTGGAAGTTAATTGAATATATAAGTAATTAATATATTTTTTAATTATTATTAATTATTTATTGGATTACTAAATATGTAAATTGTGTAAATAATATTTGTATGTTATAGTTTAGTTTTGTAGGGGTATAGGGATTGAAGTTAATTAAATAATAATTGATTCATTATTAATTACCGATATTTTTTATTAATGAATTGTTAATGAGTAATTATGTAGATTGTGTAAATAATATAGTTATAATCTTTTTTATTTACTTTTCCAATGCTTTCCCTAATGTCACACAGACTGGAGTGGGAATATTCAATTGTACACCTCATGAGTGCAACGCTTTCCCTAGTGTTGTGCAAACTGGAGTTTAGTACATTTTACCCCTCCTGAGTCCAATGATTTCCCTACTGTTACACAGACTGGAGTGGACATGGTCAATTTTACCCCTCGTTAGTCAAACGCTTTCCCTACTGTTACACAGACTGCAGTGGGAATAGTACATTTTACTCCTCCTGAGTCTGTTTATTATTCCTAGAATTGCATATTTTTGTTTATATTGTTTAATCATTAACTATTCATAATGTATTTATTAATTAATTGTTAATTAATTGTTTAGATTGTGTAATTATTATAATTATTATTATAATACTTTTTTTATTTACTTTTCCAACACTTTCCCTACTGTCACACTCACTGGAGTGGGAATAGTGAATTTTACCCCTCCTGAGTCCAATGATTTCCCTATTGTCACACAGATTAGAGTGCGAATAGTACATTTTCCTCCTCCTGAGTACAACACTGTCCCTATTGTTACACGGAGTGAAGCGGGAATAGTACATTTTACCCCTCCTTAGTCCAACGCTTTCCCTACTGTTGCACAGACTGGAGTAGGAATAGTAAGTTTGACCCCTCCTGAGTCTGAGTATTATTCCAGTCAGTTGAGATGTCATCAGTGATGTCACTGACCATGTCATGAATGATGTAATATGTGACATCATCAGCAGTGGATTGCGGGTGCGCGAAATATAGTTAGTACAACTAACTGTATAGGAGCAATTTCAATGGTTTTTTATATGCTAATTCCTAACTATATAAGGCCTGAAACCTATGGTTTTTTCAGTGAATTTGCAAGGTTTTTTAAATGCTAATTCCTAACTATATAAGGACTGAAACCTATGGTTTTTTCAGTGAATTTCAAAGGTTTTTTAAATGCTAATTCCTAACTATATAAGGCCATAAACCTATGTTTTTTTCTGTGAATTTGCAAGGTTTTTTAAATGCTAATACCTAACTATATAAGGCCTGAAACCTTTGGTTTTTTCAGTAAATTTTATAGGTTTTTTAAATGCTAATTCCTAACTATATAAGGCCTGAAACCTATGGTTTTTTCTGTGAATTTGCAAGGTTTTTTAAATGCTAATTCCTAACTAAATAAGGCCTGAAACCTACGTTTTTTTCTGTGAATTTTCAAGGTTTTCTAAATGCTAATTCTATGAGGGGATAACGTTTAAATATGTTAATATCCTTGTGGGACCACCTGAGCAACCCTAGGGATCCGATTTTTGGACCGGAGCAAGATGCTCTCTGATTGTGCCGTATTTCTTGCCTTCTTCCCCCCTGATTGTGCCGTATTTCTTGCTTCTGCCCCCCTGATTGTGCCATATTTCTTGGCTTCTGCCCCCTGATTGTGCCGTATTTCTTGCCTTCTGCACCCTGATTGTGCCATATTTCTTGCCTTCTGCACCCTGATTGTGCCGTATTTCTTGCCTTCTGCTCCCTGATTGTGCCGTATTTGTTGCCTTTTGCCCACTAATTGTGCCGTTTTTTCTTGCCTTCTGCCCCCTGATTGTGCCGTTTGTCAGGCCTTCTATCCCCTGATTGTGCCGTTTTTCATTCCCCTGCCCCCCTGAGTGTATTATCTTTGCCAGTGTTTGTTCACTGCTGGTATTGCCTTTGCCTGTGTTTCTTTGCTGCCGTTATTGTCTTTGATAGTGTTTCTTTGCTGTCGTTATTGCCTTTGCCAGTGTTTGTTTGCTGCCATTATTGTCTTTGCCAGTGTTTGTTCGCTGCTGGTATTATCTTTGCCAGAGCTGTGTTGGCTGTGTGGGCTGTGAGAGCTGTCTGGGCTGTGAAAGCTGGGTGGGCTGTGAGAGTGTGGGCTGTGTGGGCTGTGAGAGCTGTGAGAGCTGTGTGGGCTGTGTGGGCTGTGAGAGCTGTATGGGCTGTGAGAGCTGTGTGGGCTGTGAGAGCTGTGTGGGCTGTGAGAGCTGTGTGGGCTGTGAGAGCTGTGAGAGCTGTGTGGGATGTGAGCTGTGTGGGCTGTGAGGGCTGTGTGAGCTGTGAGGGCTGTGTGGGCTGTGAGAGCTGTGTGGGCTGTGAGAGTTGTGTGGGCTGTGAGAGCTGTGTGGGCTGTGAGGGCTGTGTGGGCTGTGAGAGCTGTGTGGGCTGTGAGAGTGTGGGCTCTGTGGGCCGTGAGACCTGTGAGAGCTGTGTGGGCAGTGAGAGCTGTGTGGGCTGTGAGAGCTGTGTGGGCTGTGTGAGCTGGGAGAGCTGTGTGAGCTGTGAGAGCTGTGTGGGATGTGAGGGCTGTGTGGGATGTGAGCTGTGTGGGCTGTGAGGGCTGTGTGGGCTGTGAGAGCTGTGTGGGATGTGAGCTGTGTGGGCTGTGAGGGCTGTGTGATCTGAGAGGGCTGTGTGGGCTGTGAGAGCTGTGTGGGCTGTGAGAGCTCTGTGGGCTGTGAGAGCTGTGCGGGCTGTGAGAGCTGTGTGGCTGTGAGGGCTGTGAGCTGTGTGGGCTGTGTGGGCTGTGAGAGCTGTGAGAGCTGTGTGGGCTGTGAGAGCTGTGTGGGCTGTGAGAGCTGTCCGGGCTGTGTGAGCTGTGAGAGCTGTGTGGGCTGTGAGAGCTGTGTGGGCTGGGAGGGCTGTGAGGGCTGTGTGGGATGTGAGCTGTGTGGGCTGTGAGGGCTGTGTGGGCTGTGAGAGCTGTGAGAGCTGTGTGGGATGTGAGCTGTGAGCTTTGCTTTTGTGTCTCGGTCTACCTAGCACAAGATGAATGCCAACACTTCCTGGTTAGAAGTGTTGACAGCCAATGAGCATGCTGCTTTCCTGTGAAAGGCATGCTGATTGCCTGCCACTGTCTGTCAACACTCCAAACCAGAAAGTGTTGGCAGCCATCTTGTGCCTCGGTAGAACCAAGGCACAAGAAAGCAGGGAAACAAAGGTGCAAAACACACAAAGGGGGCGGGGTAGAAGCACCCTGACCCCCTAGGCCTGATCAGGGGGTCCCACATGGCCCCCCCCCAAGCCTTCCAATCTTTTTTTTTTTTTAAATCGCAGGGGTACGCGCACCGTACGCGCACCGTCCATGCACGTGCACGGACGGTACGCGCACAGTGCGCGTACCCCTGTGATTTTTCAAAAAAGAGAATTTGGGGGGGGGGGGGGCCTGAGGGGGCCTTGTGGGATCCCCTGAGCAGGGCTAGGGGGTCAGGGTGCTTCGACCCTGGCCCCTTTTTGAGTTCTACGCATTTGTTTTTCTGCTTTTCTGTGCCTCAGTCTACCGAGGCACAAGATGGCTGCCAACAATTTCTGTTTTGGAATGTTAACAGACAGTAGCAGCCAATCAGCATGCAGGTCGTACTCGGGAAGGTTGCACTCAAAGTGTCCCGCCCATAGATATATGATTTGGGAAAATTGAATTTTCTCAACAACTACTGGAGGGATTTTCACCAAATATACAAAAGGCACTTCTGCATACCAGGCTCTACCATTTTGCCAAGTTTGGTATAATTCCATTCAGCCGTTCGGGCTGTAGCCGTGTCTAAAGGTCCTATGGGAAATTGCATTGGACTCAATTTCACATTCAATTTTCTCAAAAACTACTGGAGGGATTTACACCAAACATACAAAAGGCACTGCTGCATACCAGTCCCTACCATTTTGCCAAATCTGGTGTAATTCCGTTCAGCCGTTCGAGCTGTAGCCTTGTCAGAATGTCCCTATGGAAATTAACATGGGAAAAACACGTTTTGGGACCCCCCTTTTTTCTCGGCCCCCGCTTGACGAATCGCGAGATATAGTTAGTACAAGTAACTATATCAGAGGAATTTCAATGGTTTTGTACGAGTGATATGTCCAGCTAACTATAACACCCCTAAAACCTATGGTTTTTGCAGTGAATTTCTTAGGTTTTTTTAAATGCTAATTCCTAACTATATCAGGCCTGAAACCTATGGTTTTTTCAGTGAATTTCAGAGGTTTTTAAAAGCTAATTCCTAACTATATTAGGCCTGAAACCTATGGTTTTTTCAGTGAATTTCAAAGGTTTTGTAAATGACAATTTTTAAATGTATTAATTGTTATATTTTTTATACAGATTTGCTACATTTTTGTAAACTATTTATTTTTAGATATTTTATTTTTTAAATTACATTATAAATACATTATACATTACATTACAAAATATACTTTCTCAGAATAAATTACTTTAGTTTAAATACTTTGCAAATAGGCAATAGACTTTTAATTACAGTAGTTACAATTGTTGCTATGGGCAACACAATTTCAAACACAATGCAACATTGACCTCAATGTGAATTTCTAGTTAAATGCAATTAGTTACTTTATGGATTACTTTTCTAACCACAGGACTGGATCCTAGATTCAGTCCAGGGACATCTCCTGTTAACGGTTGAGTAAAAGTGTTTTAGTTACAGTAGGGATTTTTAAGGAATATTATTGTATTTTAAAAGTTGACACTTAGAATTTTTTTCACATAGAATCACCAATGTTATCTTATAGCAGGAAACTCCTTTACCAGGTAAGTAGTGCTATTGTCACTTTTTCTTACTCAGTGGTGGATCCTCGATCCAGCACTGATGCATCCCCTGCAAACAGTTGAAAGAATGCGTTTAAGTAATACAGGCGATTTTTAAGGAATATTTTTAGTTTGTGAATATAGGGGCATATTACCAAGCATAAGCGATAATTATTGCTATGCTTGGTTAGCGGCAATAATTTGATTGCCGTGCTTTGCCGATTTTTATCGCTTAGGAGCCTTGCTATTATCAAGGTTTATCTCCTAAGCGATAAAAATCGGCCGAAATGCATGAATATCGCTGAAAAGTCTGCGATATTCATGCATTACCGAGCTAATGCTCTTAGCCATGTTATCCACCTACCATTGGATAACATGGCTAAGAATTGCTCAGGGCAGGCGTTAGCTTTTGGAGATATTCACGCTTAGCGCAAATATTTCCAAAAGTTGGTAATCGGAGATAGCGATGTTAGCGACTGTTTTCGGTCGCTAACATCTTGGCACGCCCACTTTGCATGTCATTAGCGATAACTATCACTGACATGCAAAGTGGGCCCCTAAATGCCCGCTATCACCTACAAGCTGTCACTAACTGGTGTTAGAGACAGCTTGGTAATAGGGCGAAGAAATTATCGCTGCATTAGTGGGAAAATGTCCCGCTAATGCGGCGATAATGGCCCTTGGTAATATGCCTCCTAGACACTTAGAAACTTTTCTGGTGAAAACCAGACAATGGATTCTTATGGAAGGAAATACAAGTTACTGGTAAGTATGGTTAGAATTACTTTTCAAGGTCAGTGCTGGTCTAAAAGATGTAGCACTGGGTTCTCTCCTGATAACACGTGAGTAAATTGGAATTCGTTGTTCGGATGATTTTAGGTGAATATTTTAAAGTTCCAAAACTCCACACTTAGAAGAATTTCCAAGTGAAACCAGTTAATGTTAGCCTATGGAAGGAAATTCAAGTTACTAGTAAGTATGGTTACAATTACTTTTGAGGATCAGTACTGGGCTCAAAGTTGCAGCACTGAGGTCTCTCCTGATAACAGGTGTGTAAATCGGAATTCGTAGTCATCCATTAAGCGCCACAGAGCTGCGTAGCACAGAGATGTAAAAAGGGGCACGGCATGCACCACCTCTCTGCAACGCAGTTCAGCGCACCTGGTGGACTACTTGGCCCCAATGTTCCCTCAGGTTTGAAGTTGAATTTTTTTCCCTACTTAAAAACGCATCACAGGGCCCAGTCCCCTCCCTTCACCACTGTGTAAACGCGCCCTGTCTCTGTTCTAAGTTGAGAGATTAAGTCCCCTTCAATCCCAAGGATCCTTAGGGTCAAACTAGTCCACTAGGTACCTCCAGTAAGCACCAGAGAGCTGCGTTTCAGAGAGGTGTAAAAAGAGCCCTGACCTCTAAACACCTGTCTGCAACGCAGCTCCCTGGTGCATACTGTAGATACCTGTTGGGCTATTTGGCCCTACGGGACCCTCAGTATTGAAAGAGAATTAATTCCCCAACTTAAAACGCACCACGGGTCGCGTTTGCACACTGAAGGAAGGGGGCGTGACCTGAGGTGACATGTCTGCAAACACGCCCTGTGGCGCGTTTTAAGTGAGAGAATTAATTACTCCTCAATGCTTTGTGTCCCTGGGAGCCAACTAGCCCACCCGATACCTCCAGTATGCGCCAGGGGGCTGCATTGCAGAGAGGTGTTCAGCGGTCACGCCCCTTTTTACAGCACTCTGCAACGCAGCTCCGTGGCGCTTACTGAAGGTAACATTAAATCCACTTGGGTTAAATGTAAGCGTCTAAATAATCAAGGTCGATAAAAAATGGTTGTTTCATTCAGTTATAATAATTTAAACAATTTCTTGTTATCCAAAAGAATCTTTAAACAAACAATTCTGAAATTGCGCCAAAATTGAATGCAATAGTATGTTTACTATGTCTATCATTACAAAGTGCAATTGAACCATGTACCTTTAAATATGTGAATGTGACTTGTGCAACTTACCCGTGAACAAGCAGTGAGGTTAACTGTGAAAGGCGTTGGGCACCCGTTGCTGTATAATTAAATACCGTCGAAATTGAGGTCACGGCACCAGTGAGTTTTATTTCTCGCGTACTGGATTTTGTTGGGATTTATGGTAGTGGCGTCCCTGCCGTGCTGCCTGCCGTGATAGTGGCTTGGAATTTTGGAATTTTATATATATATATATATATATATATATATATATATATATATAT
The DNA here is from genome assembly GCF_964263255.1 of Lissotriton vulgaris. Lineage (NCBI taxonomy): Eukaryota > Metazoa > Chordata > Amphibia > Caudata > Salamandridae > Lissotriton > Lissotriton vulgaris. The sequence continues at coordinate 1,051 of NW_028243443.1, read as the reverse complement.
ATATATATATAGAGAGAGAGAGAGAGAGAGAGAGAGAGAGAGAGAGAGAGAGAGAGAGAGAGAGAGAGAGAGAGAGAGAGAGAGAGAGAGAGAGAGAGATATTCTTGATATATTATTAAATTAAAATTAAGTGGGGATTCTAACAGCCTTTCCATCACTGCACCAAATATTTATTTACTCAGTTGAGATAAAATTGATGTTGAGATATTGTGGCTCTGTCTCTCCACCTGTATGTTGTACTTGCCGGGTATGTACGCTGCTTTCAGAGAAAACACATTGGACTCTGCCAAAGTATAGATTTTCTTCACCAGCTTCACTAGAGCTTTGTTCTGTGTACCCCCTGTCTGTGGAAGTAACATTTGCCACCTGGTTGTCTAGATTTATCTGAATTGCCTTTACAGAGATGCTGAGAAAACTATTCAAGGGTTTACCCCACTACTCTCAGCTCTTTCTAATTCAAGAAGTGGAATATTACAGGTTCTAACCACCTCCCACTGAGCACTAACTGTTGCATGGTTGTTCCTTTATCTGTTGTTATCATTGTGGGTTTGTGATCTGAAAGAATATCCAATTTCTGGGCTGTTCGCATCTAACCACCAGTAGTTTGTGACTTATATTTTTTGTGAATGGTATAAACCTCTTATAACTTTGAGTAAACAATGACTGTTGAGATGGTAATAAAGACGTTTCAGATGATGCTGTGTCCATGGCACTGTCACCATAGTTGAAGAAATTGATCCCTGAGCCAAGTTCTTGCTGAGGCCTGTGGAATAGATTGGCCAACTGTATGATATTGAGTTATTGGTTGACGGGGGTGGGAGCCACATTCAGGCTACTACCACACTTCTTGCCAGGGTGAATCACAAAAGTCAATAAATTAACCTGTGCCTAACCATCTGGTAGCTTGGGACAAAAAGAGTCAGGCTTAACTTAGAGATGCTATTTTAAGCATGTATGCAGCACACAAACAGTAATAAAGTGAAAACAAAGTGTAAGAAAAATCATACACCAACTTAGAAAATAGAGAAAACATTATTTAGAAAAAGGTACA
>NW_028243442.1:0-54328 GCF_964263255.1 Lissotriton vulgaris | reverse complement strand
AGTCATGGACGCCATAATGTCACCTCCGGCAGTGGCCATTTTATACCAGGCCCCAATTCGTTAGCGCAGCACTCCCGTACTTCGGCGGCAAAAGGCACAGCGCAACACTATCGGAGTAGTCCCTTATCGCGTGACAAAAGGTAAGCGCTATCAGACACAGTTCTTATCTATTTTTTTATTTTGAAAGTTTTCTATAGCGTGAACATGACCCCCAGGGGTATCAGAGCGCTTTACAATTTATACATCAAGGGGAATACAGATACATACAATCAAAACAGCACCAACAAAGCTGAGGATAAATTCATGTGGAGCAAAGGTAATCTTGTGATCATAACACCTGGGCCACAAAACTGCGACCGTGATCCCAGTATCCAGTAGAAAAGCCAGACAGAGAGCTTTACAATTTATACAGCAAGCAGCATACAGATACATGCAAACAAAGCAGAACCAACAAAGCAGATGATAGAAGTCATGCAGAGCAAAGGGAATCGCGTGACCATATCAGCTGGGCAACAGAACTGCGACAGTGACCTCATTATCCACTTGAAAAGCCAGTCAGTGGCGAAATTTCTTCATCAAGAGCACTTTGACTTTCTTTTTGAAGAGGACAATGGAAGGGTTCACCCTGACTTCAGGGGGGAGGGAGTTCCAAATCCTTGGTGCTATACCAGAGAAGGCTTGATTATAGGTTTTTTCTTCTTGAATTTTTGTGGTTTGAGCAATAGGGTGCTGGCGCTTCTGGAGACTCTCTCACCACATGAGAGCTCCAATTTCAGAGCGAGGTACAAAGGGGTATTGAAGTGAATGGCTGTGTGTGCCATGCAAGCAATTTCTAAATGTATCTGAGCTTCAGACGGCTGCCAGTTCAAGGAAAAAAGGTCTGGGGTGATATGGTTGTATTGTTACAAATGAATATAGGACCCTAGTGTAATTTTCCCGATTCATGCCCTTATATAGGTATATTTTATCATATTGTTATATAGGCATAGAAATCACTACCATATTTAGCCTAAGTCATACAGCCCAAATACGGCATGGCTACTTCCATTAAGTTCTGAGAATCAACAACAATTTCTTGGAAAAACCTGCCTTCAGCAGCTAGGGACTTCCCCTGCTTGAATATTAAGTTCTCCAAGAACTCCTGTCGTTTTCCAAGAATTTAGCCTTTGAGTGATGTTATTAAGTCCAAACATGCATCAAACTCGGTACCTTCAAAGTATAAATATGCCTAGGTTTGCCCAGACAAACACACATCGACTATCTACTTGCCTGACGCCCTGCAGCAGCAAGTGCCGAAGGAACCTACCCTCCAGCTGACGCACTGAGAGAGACGCTGTTTTTTCTCTTGCAGAGAAATCCAGCTCCAGTGTTTCAGGTATCTGGGAAATCGAGTCCTGAGAGAGAGATACAAGACCTCCTTCATTCTAAAACCAAGGTACGGAGCTGATTATACCTCTTAGAGAATTCTTGGAATAGATTCCTGGCAGAGAACAAATCAACTTAGGCTACTCATCACTTACGAAACACATAGAAAAGGTCCCAGAGGTAAGTTTTAAGACCCTGCCTGTTAAGCCCCCTGAACAGAATTGACACCAACCTTAATTAACAGTGAGTCTAAACAAACAATGTACCCAAATATAAAAAAAAGACAACAGGGAGTAGTTTAACAAAAACGAGTTCCCATCAGTCCATCATCGAGACCGCCCTTCATCATCTGGGATCTCTTGTACATATATATATATCGCATTCAGGAGTCAAACACCTGTGCTGGCAGATGATACACCATGCGCAGGAGCAACCACAATATTGATGCAGATGTGAAAAGAATGGCGCGTCTAATGGGGAACTGAGTAGCAGTGCTTTGAAAAAAGTGTATTGTGAAAAGAAAGAGAAGAAGGCTCTAAAATTAGGTCGTGATCAGGGAAAACAATATTTAATATACACCCTCACACTCCTAAATTAATAAAAACAGTGCAAGTTAGTGGTACAACAAATGACCACTAAAAAGAGATGTAAGGTCAACATGTTTCTGCAGACAGACGGAGTCTAAAGATCTCCTGCTGCTTCCTCAGGACCATTAGTGCTACTGCTAAATTTTAAAAAAAATAAACCATATCACCTGAAAAGTGTATGTATAATCATCTTCTCATCCTAAACATAGGAGGAGAAAAATATATATAAGGGTACAGTGTCGAAAATTACATTAAAATAACATAACATGCACAGTGTGCCATCATTATTGTTATGTAGTATGTGCTAGTCATGAACAATTAATGACCAACATCAAGACCGTCAAATTCGGTCACAAATCACCAATTAGTAAGTTTGCAAGTTTGAATTCACTCACCCACGTGATGGGAAGGAACAGCCCCACCTCACCTGGCACGAGCTCAGGTAGTGGATGCACCGCACTATGAAGAAAAACAACAAATAAATAGATGTATCTACACCTATATACATTCCTAGTCTGACCAGTCTCAACTTGGGTACTAGGGTACTATTTCTTTTTCATTCAATACATATAGAACTAATTGAGACAAGATATATATCTCCCCCGTTTTCCTACTTAAATTCAAAGTATGCTGATTTAATTTGCATTTTCAGAATCAAAAAATGTGTTTCATGTAATGTCTGTTTCTTGATCGATAGTCGAGGACCACTGTTTTTTCTTTAACTGATTTATACCCAGGTCCTTTGACTCTATGGGTGACACCCCATTGATTTAACAGTCTCAACTTGCGCCACACCGGGTGCCACATGCCTGCCAATGTAAGGAAAACATCACCTGATCCTATTAGCTGCCTATGGAGAAGTATTGCCAATTGTTATCAGTTTTCTAACTCAGAAATCAATCAATAGCCGCCCCACAAGGCCCACACATTAGCCGACCAACGGCCGACCACGAGACATACACATATCCCGATTCTCGGTGGTTCTGAATGGAACTCACCTCTCCGTCGGTGCACCGGTCGTCCCTCTAAGCTCTCTCGTAGGGAGGAACCGACTCGGTGCACCGGAGGGACATAAATGCCTGTCTTGCTTCCGCCTAGAGCGTCGGGCGTGTCCAGACGTGCCCGGCGCGTGATGACGTCAAACGCGCTGTTGCTGTCGGGCGCGCTGTTACTGTAGGGAAATGTAGTTCCTAATGGACGTTGCATCCCGTTTTGGCGGTTCGAATCCCCGAAGGGGGCTGTAAATATACATAGTCGGGAAATTATCGCCAATTCTGAATAGTTGACAATTATATCGCTTGAAATTATATATTAATCATTATTGCTCATGACTATGATAGGAACAGTAACAATCCATGTTCAGACTCTTATACCACACATGGAAGTGACCGAGTGGGCCAAGATTAAGCCATGTTCTTGCTCCTTCAATGAACTTGAAATGGATAATTATGACATTATCAATATTAACATTCAGGCCACTTATTACGCACATATTGTGTGATATCTAAGAGACAGAGTTGGAGAAATGTAATATTGAAAAATGACTAGCCTTTAAAGGGACATCCATGGGATTTCTTCGTTCAACCCACATGTATCACTCCGAAGTCTGTAGACCCATTTTTGTTCACATTTGAACAGGAATTTGGAGGTGTCAGTTACAGAAGGAGGAATCCATGGTTGGTCTAATACCGTCCAAGAAATATCAGAAGGTTGGTGACCCACTTGCAAAAAGTGATTCGTCAGTTTCGTGGCTTGTTTACAGCAACGAATCGAACTTTTGTGCTCAGAAATTCTTAGCTTGATTTTTCTGGTGGTCATCCCCACGTAGTTCAGTTTGCAGGGGCATGTTATCAAATAGATCAGGTTCGAGCTGTTACAGTTAGTGAACCGTCTAAGTTGCCAAGGACTATTGGTACCTATGTCTATAGTGAGTGTTTTGGTCGTTTGGGGACAAGCCGCACAGCTACCACAAGGATGGTGTCCAGTAACCGCGGGCATGTCCCATAGAGTACCAATTGCACGTGGGATCATGGTTTTAGGTCTGGTATGGACCAGCTGATCTCTCAAACTTTGGCCTCTCTTAAAGGCAAACAAAGGAGGAGGTATTGAATCAGTACCTGTATTAAGGATCTTCCAATGTTTTTTAACAATTTTTTGAACTTTATTGGAGAGCGTGCTGTAAGTATTTACACAGGTAATTCTCTCTTGTTGAGTTTTCGGAGGTGCCGGTTCTAACAGACATTCCCTGTTGTTATTGGCAGCCCGTTTCTTTGATTGCTTGATAAGATGTTTAGGATATTTTTTGTCTTGTAGATTTCTTTCCAGGGCTTGGGAGTGTGTACTGAAGGCCATTTTAGTGGAACAATTCCTCTGGATGCGGAGGAATTGCCCAAAAGGTAGGTTATCCCTTAATGCTTTAAGATGGAAACTGTCATAGCTTAGCAAGGAATTCCTTGCCATTGGTTTCCGGTACAACTCAGACTGTAGACCCCCTCCTGAGGCAGAAATTAACAAATCCAGAAATGGTAATTGATGTTTATGAAACTCGACGGTGAATTTAAGAAAAGGATTTCTTTCATTCAACCAGGTATGAAAATGGCGAAGTTCATCTTCAGTTCCTCGCCATACGACCAAGATGTCGTCTATATACCTTCTCCATACTCGCAGACACTGAAGATGGGGGTTAGTGTCTGCGAGTACATGTGTTTGTTCGAAGGTATGAACATACAAGTTAGCGAGACTAGGAGCAAAAACACTTCCCATGCTCGTCCCGCTAACTTGTAAGTAGATCGATTCCTCATACTGAAAGAAATTCTCAGTCATGGCGATCGTCGCCAAAGTCATAATAAAACTGACCGGGGTGATCGAATTAAGATCTCTGTTAGTCAAAAGGGCTTCAATGGCCTCTAATGTCTCGGTTTGTGGAATTGAGGTATATAAACTCTCCACATCAAAGGACACTTAAAGGTCAAGATCTTCATTGAATTTAATATCAGGCAAAATCCTTAGGACATCCTTAGTGTCCTTAAGGAAAGTGGGCATCTCCCGCACTATTGGCTGCAAGAAAACATCTACAAATGTAGATAAAGGTTCCAACACTGAACCAATCCCCGATATGATGGGTCTACTGGGTGGGGGGCGTTGTGTCTTATGTACTTTTGGAAGCGTACAAAAGTACGGCATTTTGGGATTGACAGTGCATAGGTATTGGGATTCCTTTTGTGTAATCCATCCTTCCGCGAGGCCTTCCTCAACAATGTGGCCGATGACCACGGTCAGCCTGTCAGTAGGGTCACTGTCCAGTTTGCGGTACGCCCTAGTATTATTTAATTGGCGCATACATTCTTCACGATATGTATCAACGTCCATTAGTACAGTTGCCCCACCCTTATCGGCTGGTTTGATTACCACCGATGTCAAATTTGCCAGTGTCGTCACTGCCTCCTGTTCAACTTTGGACAGATTGACACAACAATTTTGAGGTTGGAGGTACAGCTGTCTCAGGTCGTAATCCACGGCCTCTTCAAATGTCTGTACTTTAGCTGGTAACCCCGCTATGCTGGGGTTAAAAGTAGAGGGTCTCTTGAGACCTGTGTTCTCTGTGTCACCTCCCTGTGTAGCAATTGTTTTATTAGCAAACAGATAATGAAGTCTGATTTTACGGAAGAATTTTCCCATTTCTGTTTGTATAAGAAACGGGTCACCCTTATTGGTTTTCACAAAGCCTAGTCCTTTATTCAGGACCAGTTCTTCAGTGTCAGTCAGAACATGTTTGCTTAAATTTATCACAAGGCTGATGTTCCTGCTTGTTCCCTCGGGATCTTCTTGCCGTCTCTCAAGTCCATAGTTGCTGGAACAAGGTTCCAACGCACTTGGCCTTGTTGTTGACTTCTCCGTCTGCCTCTCGGACGTCCAAAACCCTGTCCTAAAAAAGGCTGCTGGTTAAAGTCTGGGTATGGTTGTTGTGGTCCAAAGGGACCTGGCGGGGGGAAGGATGGTGGGCCCCAAGGTGATGGTTGCCACCACGGTGGAATAGGAGGTTGGGTGTAATAAGGATTATAACCCCTTCGGTTTCTCCTGTTGTTACCTCGCCCTCTCAAGCCCCCTTTAGCACTACCTTGGTTGGAGGAATCAGAGTCAGTCGATGTGTCATCTGAATTTGACGTGCCATATGTAGATCCTAACCGGCCTTTATTGTTAAAAACCGCCGGTACATAGTTGTCCCCCGTATATGGATATACGGTCTCTGCAGAAAACTTGGCCAAATCTTTTTTAAATTTCTCAAGTTTCTGCACCAAGATAGAGTCCCTCAGTTCTTTACTGGTTTTATTACCTTCTTCCTGTCCTTTATTAAACACCTTACTAGACAAAGTTGTCCTGATCTGGCCCTCTAAAGTTTGAATATCGACCAGTATTTCATCGGCTCTCTTTTTGACAGTTTTGATAATCAAAACTAGCCAATCTCGCGTACACTTCCACGCGATGAGATACCAGTCCCTGCAAAAATCCTTATTATCCAGGAACAAGCGGGGAGCATTGTTAACAATTAACCCACTAGGAGCACAATTACCCCTGAGGTATTCTGCCATGATGATGCCATGGACACAGACCCTTGCCTGGTTCTTTTTAAGTACAAGGAAATATCAGAAGGTTGGTGACCCACTTGCAAAAAGTGATTTGTCAGTTTCGTAGCTTGTTTACAGCAACGAATCGAACTTTTGTGCTCAGAAATTCTTAGCTTGATTTTTCTGGTGTATCATCTGCCAGCACAGGTGTTTGACTCCTGAATGCGATATATATATATGTACAAGAGATCCCAGATGATGAAGGGCGGTCTCGATGATGGACTGATGGGAACTCGTTTTTGTTAAACTACTCCCTGTTGTCTTTTTTGTATATTTGGGTACATTGTTTGTTTAGACTCACTGTTAATTAAGGTTGGTGTCTACTCATCACTTACTTCTTCCCTCGTACTAGGCTTAGGTTAGGTTAAGTGTGAGCATAAAATTAGTTCCGCTCGCGGAATTTGCGGATTTTAGGCAAATTCGCAATCTGCGAATTCTCGCGAATTTGCCGACAATTCTCAAATTTGCGAGCAGCGGATTTTTTTGCCTGGTCGCGCTTGACAAATAAAATATTGCGGCGCGTGGCGTTCACTTACCGTCATTCAGCGTTTGAAGAGTTGTTTTTCTCCATGTTTGCGTGTGCTGCACCATTTTGGATCTTGCTGCGTGATCCCGCTGGAGTTTGTCGACCCGATTACGTTATCGCGGCTCGCCACCTTGCACAGCAAGAGTTTGTCATTGCGAGTACGTCTTAAAGGCTCGTGATCACGTATCGCGGGAGTAAACAATTGTGAACTCGTAGATACGGCCGGCAGCAACAATCTCGCACTTGCGAAATTGCAAAATTTGCAATTCTGCACAAGAAATCCACCAGCAGGCAGCATTAACCTTCTGAAAATGAGGATTTTTATCAGAATAACTCCTCAGGTTGACATTTGCCTGCACTTTTTTTTGTAGGGGCCTTTTGCCCAGAGGTACTCAGTGGTGCATGGGCCTAGTCTTTCTGTGGGGTCTCTTGAATGTAAACATCATTGAGGGCATGGATGGCATTAGATTGTGGTGATTTTTATGTGTTTTTCAATTTTTTGGGGTGGTGTTGGGGCCTGTCTATGTGAGTGGGGGCCATTTTGAGGCCTGGTCCAGGCAGGGCCTGGCCATGTGGGTGGGGGTCTAGGGGCCATTTTGAAGCCAGGCAGTGTTCTTTGTTGTGCCATAGGCCTGCACCCAGTCTGCCATGCTTTCATCCATTATGCCCAGGGGTACTCAGTGGTGCATGGCCCAAGTCTTTCTGTGGGGTGTCTTGAATTTGAGGGCATGGATGGCATTGGATTGTGATGATTTTTGTGTGTTTTTCGATTTTTTGGCTGTTGTTGGGGCCTTTTGCCCAGGGCTACTCAGTGGTTCATTGACTGAGTCTTTCTGTGGGGTCTCTTCAATATAAACATCATGGAGGGCATGGATGGCATTTTATTGTGGTGATTTTTGTGTGTTTTTCGTTTTTTGGTCTGTTGTTAGGGCCTTTTGCCCAGGGGTACTCAGTGGTGCATGGACTGAGTCTTTCTGTGGGGTCTCTTTAATGTAAACATCATGGAGGGTATGGAAGGCAATAAATTGTGGTGATTTTTGTGTTTTTTTCGAATTTTTGGCTGTTGTTGGGGCCTTTTGCCCAGGGGTACTCCGTTGTGAATAAACTGAGTCTTTCTGTGGGGTCTCTTTAATGTAAACATCATGAAGGGAATGGATGGCATTGGATTGTGGTGATTTTTGTGTGTTTTTCGTTTTTTGGGTTGTTGTTGGGGCCTTTGCCCAGGGTTACTCAGTGGTGCTGAGTCTAGTCTTTCTGTGGGGTCTCTTTAATGTAAACATCATGGAGGGCATGGATGGCATTGGATTGTGGTGATTTTTGTGTGTTTTCTGATTTTTTGGCTGTTGTTGGGGCCTTTTGCTCAGGGGGACTCTGTGGTGCATGGGCCTATTCTTTCTGTGGGGTGTCTTGAATGTAAACATCATTGAGGGCATGAATGGCATTGGATTGTGGTGATTTTTATGTGTTTTTCGATTTTTTGGGGTGGTGTTGGGGCCTTTTGCCCAGGGCTACTCAGTGGTGCATTGACTGAGTCTTTCTGTGGGGTCTCTTCAATATAAACATCATGGAGGGCATGGATGGCATTTTATTGTGGTGATGTTTGTGTGTTTTTCGTTTTTTGGTCTGTTGTTAGGGCCTTTTGCCCAGGGGTACTCAGTGGTGCATGGACTGAGTCTTTCTGTGGGGTCTCTTTAATGTAAACATCATGGAGGGTATGGAAGGCAATAAATTGTGGTGATTTTTGTGTGTTTTTCGAATTTTTGGCTGTTGTTGGGGCCTTTTGCCCAGGGGTACTCCGTTGTGAATAAACTGAGTCTTTCTGTGGGGTCTCTTCAATGTAAACATCATGAAGGGAATGGATGGCATTGGATTGTGGTGATTTTTGTGTGTTTTTCGTTTTTTGGGTTGTTGTTGGGGCCTTTGCCCAGGGTTACTCAGTGGTGCTGGGTCTAGTCTTTCTGTGGGGTCTCTTTAATGTAAACATCATGGAGGGCATGGATGGCATTGGATTATGGTGATTGTTGTGTGTTTTTCGATTTTTTGGCTGTTGTTGGGGCCTTTTGCCCAGGGGGACTCTGTGGTGCATGGACTGAGTCTTTCTGTGGGGTCTCTTCAATGTAGACATCATGGAGGGCATGGATGGCATTGGATTGTGGTGATTTTTGTGTGTTTTTTTATTTTTGGGCTGTTGTTGGGGCCTTTTGCCCAGGGATACTCAGTGGTGCATGGGCCTATTCTTTCTGTGGGGTGTCTTGAATGTAAACATCATTGAGGGCATGGATGGCATTGGATTGTGGTGATTTTTATGTGTTTTTCGATTTTTTGGGGTGGTGTTGGGGCCTGTCCATCTGGGTGGGGGCCATTTTGAGGCCTGGTCCAGGCAGGGCCTGGCCATGTGGGTGGGGGTCTAGGGGCAATTTTGAAGTCAGGCAGTGTGCTTTGTTGTGCCATAGGCCTGCACCCAGTCTGCCATGCTTTCATCCATTATGTCCAGGGGTACTCTGTCAGTGGTGCATTTTATTGGTCTTTCCATTTTGGGGGGTGGGTATAATAAAAATGCTTACTTGCAAACTAATATTTGAAGCGCTACATATTTAACATTTTTTTAACTAATGTTCCTCTGGCTTCGTTTGCTTTTAGGTGCAGAAAGAGGAATCATCAGCCTCATCATTCCTCATCAGTGCCAGGAACAAGTCCTGCTGTGGTGTGTACAGCACAATGTCACGTGTGGCCACAGACAACTCTGTAACTTGTGCAACTGCGGCATGCTGTTCTGACATCTGAAGAAGATGGCCCCAAAAAAAGTTGCCCGTAGCTCCTCTAGCAAGAAAGTTGCCATTAAGGAGCAGAAGAAGCAAGTGGCGCCACTTACCAAGGAGACTGGTGTGCTGACCGCCGCTTTTTTTGGGAAAAAAAAGTACGCCTGCAGCAGCAGCGGGGTCTGCTGGGGACGAAGCTGGGAGCAGCACCTCCGCTCCATTGGGCTCAATGCCACCACCACCACGCCAACTTAGGTCCAAGCCCTTGAGTGCTGCAGAGGCAGCCAGTATAGTTGTTCAATCACCATCGACCAGTGATGTTGGCCCATCGCAAGAAAGTAGCAGCATCCCTCAATCAACACAGGTTGTTGTAACTCATCTGACGAGTGTTCAACAACCACAGCCGCAACAACAACCACAAGTGCTGCAAGTACAAGCCCAAGTATATGTGAAAGGAGACGCGGCGCAAGGAGAGGCGCAAGCAGAGGTGCATGGAGTGGCACAAGTGCCCACAATAGTCGTTCCTCCCGAAGTAGGGGCACATCAGGAAATCGAAATTCAAGCAGAGGTATCATCTGAGGGAGCCATTCCTCCTGATGATTCATTGTCTTCCAGATCCCCAGCAAGGAAAAGATCAAGGATGGTGTCTACATCTTCTTCAAGCCCCCTTCCTTCTGATGATATGGATCAAAATTGGGAACCCCCACTGCTGTCTGAGAGTGAGGCACACCATGATCTGACAAAGGTAGCTAAGCGTAAAAGGAAGGTCCCCGAAAGTCCCATAGTTATGGAGTGTGATGATGACGCTGAACAAGAAGTGGCGTATACTCCTGCTGATGAAGACTCTCACGACGATGACGCAGTCATCATAAACGTCACTCCAGGCTCAGTGGGCATGCAGCAAACAGACATTTTTACCCTATCCCGAAATGCTGCTGAGCGTGATGTTGGTGACGTGGCAATGAGACCACCACCAATGCAGTTAACTAGTACACCACCACCTACCGCTTCCATATTTTCTCGCCAGAAGGGACCTCCATCCACCTCGACCTCCATTTCCTCAATTAGTGGTGCTGTAAGTGCACAACGTAGTAAATTTCGGCAACACACATCCTCCACTTCATCTGGCATTAGCATTCCCAGTATCGCCTCCTCCACCCCCCACAGACATTTGAAGTCCGCAGTTTGGGACTTCTTTAGTGTTAGCCCAACAAGGGAAAACATAGCCATTTGTACCATTTGTAAGGTTCGAGTTAGTCGTGGTAAGCTTGGTACCAACTATGGTACCGGAGGCCAGAGAGGTCATCTTGAGAGACAGCACATTGTCAAATGACATGCGCACCTAAAGGAGATCAAGGCAGCCCGAATTGCAAGTAAACAAATTGTATCCATTGATGTTTAGACACCAATGCGAAAAAGTTAATCATCACCGAGCGTAACAGGGTCGAAGAAGTCATCATCATCCCGTAAAATGGTCCAGCCCACCATTAGAAGCATGTTGTTTTCAGATGCGCCATTTGAACGCAAACACCCAACGGCGCGTCTGTATAACACTAAGCTGGCTAAAATGCTAGCGCTGGACCTTCTCCCTTTTTCTTTTGTGGAAGGGGTGGGTTTTCTTGAATTAGTGGCAACGCTCTGCCCTAAATGGAAGGTTCCTAGCCGGTTCTATTTTGCCAGAGTTGCGGTTCCAGCAGTACATGAAGATGTGCTGGAGGTGATTGGGGTAGCTTTGCAGAAGAGTGCTGTTCACACTATACATCTGACAACAGACATGTGGACCAGTTGCCAAGCCGTTGATTACATGTGCATCACTGCACACTGGGTCTCTTTTACAGGGGTTAAAGCAAAGGTAAACGCAGGTATTGACACAGACAAAGTTTATAAAGCTGCTCGGAAACATGCAACATTAGCCATGTTTGCCATGGAGAAAAATCATACAGGAGAAAACATTTTGCATGAGTTTAACACAAAGGTCTTCCAATGGCTGTCCCGTGGAAAACGCATGATTGGGTATGTTTCCACGGATAATGGCGCCAATGTAGTTAAGGCCATGGATAAGGGTAACTATTTCAGAGTGTCGTGTTTGGCGCACTGTATAAACCTGATTGTTAAAAAATTCTTGAGTGAAGAAACTCCAGTGTGCGAGTTACTGACCACCTGCCGAAGAATGTGCACACATTTCAACCATTCTTTTAAGGCCCGGAAGCAGCTGAGGTGCCTGCAACATGAACGTAAAGTGCCAGTGAAAGCACTCATCCAGGAGGTGGTAACACGTTGGAACTCAACCTTCTACATGCTTGAGCGTCTGTATGAGCAGTATGCGGTAGTCGATCAGTATTTCTTTACACTGGGTACACCTATGATTGACCTGAGGATACAGATGGAGCAATGGCAGCTAGTTAAAAGCCTGACAAACATGCTTCGTCCTTTTGAGGACTTCACACGTGCAGTCAGCAGGGAGGACTGTAATTTGGGAAAAGCTATCCCATTGTTGCGCATGCTAGAGCACCAACTGAAGGCGATGTCTTCTATGTTTCAAAAAGATGGAAAGCAAGAAGCATTTGAGTTGGCGGAGAAGTTATTACAGCGCCTACTTCGCAATGAATGTCTTCAAAAGATCCACATTGAACAGCATTACATTTCTGCTACTATTCTGGTACAAAAGGCAGTGGCAGGCAGAGTATTCTTTCCTTTTGATGATGCAGATGTTACAAAGTACAAACATTGGCTAGCTGTGTCAGCCAGTCGGTTTGAAAGCGAACGGCAGGAAATTGAAGGAAAAGGCAGTACATCAGCATCAGCAGGCCATCCGTCAAAAAAATCCACTTCTGCATCTGTGGCTGTGGCAGAAGTGAGTGATTTTCCCTCTCAGCCATTAACGACACTAGAAACCATATCATCTGCACCAGACACAACAGTAACATTGTGTGAAGAAGAGGATTGGCTAACTCAGCTTGGGTTTGCTTCTCAAAAGGTCCCAGAAAAAAGTAAGCAAAGTGGAGGAACCCTGGAGAACCTTGAGTCGACGGTGCAGGACTATCTGAATGACTCAACAGAGGTCTATGTTCAGATGACCCATTCGTGTATTGGCATGGGAAAATAGATGTGTGGCCAGAGATCACCAACCTGGCTATAAATTACTTGTCTTGCCCACTCACAAGTGTGTCTTCTGAACGTGTTTTCAGTGCTGCTGGTGGCATTGTAACTTCCAAAAGGACCCGCCTCTCGCCCAAAAATGTGGAGAGGTTAACAATGATCAAGATGAATCAGCACCTCATACCACCAGATTACAAAATACGAGAATGCACGCAGGAAGAAGACGAGGAGGACACCAACTTAGATGAGGGAAGTTCTTCTCTGTTAACTGACCTACTCCCGTCTGAATTCGCAGAGTTTGAGGACGTGCTCTTCTTCCCTGACACCGAGCCCTGAAGATGAGTCAATGAATCACTAACTTTCTTTTTCGTCCTTATTCAATGTTATTCCTGTGTGTCTGTCTTTCTTTGTTTTGCAAAATCTATATAATAAAAAACTTTAATCACCTAATCACAAAAACAAGCCCATCAGCAGAACTGTCTTCACTTATTTGCTTATTGATTTGAAGGTGCAGCAGTCTGCATTCCTCAGGTTCACAAGTTCACAAGAACATGCTCCTCTATCCTCCTCCTCCAGACTCCTATTTCCCTCAAAGCAGAAGGCTGGATTACGCCCAATAAAGAAATACTCTGCACTTGTGGGGGTGTTCTACTTCTTTGCGGGTGAGTTGACGGGTATGGGGCAATGCTGTGAAGGTCTAATACCGGAATCAAGTGTTTTGGACCAAATCCATGCTGAAAAAGTTTTTGCGTTTTTGCTCACTTGCCTGTCTTTTGGGTGCTGTTTGGGGGGCTTCCAGGTTTTTGTGGGTGGGTTTTGGGGTCTGTGAGCACTGCTGGCAAGGTTTAATGTTGATTGCATTTGTTTTTCAGGAAATCCGTGGTGGAAAACGGGAGTTAGGGCCTAGCTGCACAGCGCATTTGGACAGAATTGAATGTAGGCCCATTTTTGTTTTTTGCCTGTTTGGGGGTGTTCTGCTTTTTTGTGGGTGGCTGCAGGGGTCTGGGGGCATAGCTCTGAAGGTCTAATAGCGCAATCAAGTGTTTTGGACCAAATCCATGGTGACATTTATTTTGCGTTTTTGCTCACTTGCCTGTCTTTGGGGTGCTGTTTGGGGGGCTTCCAGGTTTGTGTGGGTGGGCTTTGGGGTCTGTGAGCACTGCTGGCACAGTCTAATGTTGATTGCATTTGTTTTTCAGGAAATCCGTGGTGGAAAAGGGGAGTTAGGGCCTAGCTGCACAGCGCATTTGGACAGAATTGAAGGTAAGCCCATTTTTGCTTTTTGCCTGTTTGGGAGTGTTCTGCTTTTTTGCGGGTGGCTGCAGGGTTCTGGGGCATAGCTCTGAAGGTCTAATATCGGAATCAAGTGTTTTGGACCAAATCCATAGTGAAAACGTTTTTGCGTTTTTGCTCACTTGCCTGTCTTTGGGGTGCTGTTTGGGGGCTTCCAGGTTTTTGTGGGTGGGTTTTGGGGTCTGTGAGCACTGCTGGCACAGTCTAATGTTGATTGCATTTGTTTTACAGGAAATCCATGGTGGAAAAGGGGAGTTGGGGCCTAGCTGCAGAGTGCATTTGGACTGAATTCCAGGTAGGTCCAAAGTTTTCTAAGTGTGGCTTTTCCCGGGTTTTGCCTTTTGGCTTGTAAATGTAAATGTAAATGTCAAGGTATTTGTAGAGCGCACTGTCACCAAGCGGTTTCCTGGCGCTATTACTCATACCACTGTGAAACCCTTCCTGGCTTTCCCTGTGAAGTGTCCACTCCTGGGCACCCCCAGGGTGAAGCCAGGCATCCTAGCGCTGTTGGGGCCGGCGTGAGGTTAAGGAAGCTATTGCCCAGAGTTGCAGCATGGGGGCCATGATTAGAATAGGCACTGAGGCGACAATTGTCAGGTCCGAGGAAATTGAGCTCCTTAATAGACTGACACCAAGACAGCGCACGCGCGAAGAAGAAACGCTCGGGCTGAAAGCCTACCGCGTTAAATACACAATAACACAGCCTACAACAAAGGCGAAGTCAAAGGCAAATCAAAAGACATCCAAACAAAGCTGTCTACACTCAAAATCAAAACTGCCACGACAAAGATCAAGCTGAAGTAAAACGTGACTTATCTTGCCGAGGCAGCAATGGAGAAAGAGGAAGGACTAACAGCTGGGATTCCCTATATGCTGACTGTTGGACTCTGATTGGTTGATATGTTACCATGACTACCGCTGCCATGTTGGTTTGGGTAGTCCATGGTTTATTGTTTTTTTCTTACTTCTAACTTGCTGTCCAATAAAATGGAGGAAGGACTAGCAAAATCCTCGCCTCCGCTTCCTGACATAGAATTGTAAGTTTACCCTTGTTAATAATGCCCATTTTCATGCACAAATAAATATTTCCATATTTGGTCTTCATGCATAGGTAAGAGGCTACATTAAGTACACTGTATTGCCTGATGACAGCCAGGTGTGCAAAACAGGTCTAAGGTTGCAAACTCCCCGATCCAGAGTTCGCAACTGCAAAAATACTTTTTGCACCATTCTAAACCCATTTTAGGAGTCAGCAAATTCTTTGCCGAACTCTAAAATGGATTTAGAAATTGATAAAGAATCTCAGTTTTAAAGACGAGTATTTGAGTCATCCTTTCAAAATAGCAATTCCTATCCATATGTAGGAATTGTTTAGGACTTAAATATTGTCAATGTTGTATACCACGCCCATCAGACCAAGGCTAGGTCCATCAAACTAACTCTGAGCCAATAACAGATCGTAGTTAACAAGTATGAGAACCGAGCCTATGACGCTGTCTAACATGTCCTGGAGAAGGTACAAAGAATTAGGTTACGATGATGACTTGTTTTTATATATAATGCTTCACAGCTCATTCTGCTCCATTTCAAAAGATTGATAAAATACAGGCCTTACTATTTCAACTCCATGACTCTCAATGCATCAACATGGAAAGATGAAAGGTTTTATCTTATTTATTCCAAGACGTGGTTTGTAGATCACACTAGACATCATCAGACTCAACTAAATGATCCATCTTGCTGGCTTAGCCAGCAACTACATGGATAGGTTACAGAAAACATACAAGCATTGGCAAAGTCAAAAGGCCCCGCCCCTGAGAGCTATTGGCTTTGGCATTGTTCTGTAGCTATGTCACACTGCAGCGCATGCAGATGGACAGTGGAGGGTGGGCAGGAGAGAGCTCACAGACAACGCAGAGTCAGTAAGAGGGACTGGAGCAAGCTCACAGACAATGCGGAGTTGATGAGAGGGACTGGGACAAGCACACAAACAGGTGGTGGGCACGGATGGCTGGGAGCAGGCTTGCAGACAATTGGGGATGGGCAGGAGTTCATGAAGCAAGCACAAGGACAGCGGAGAGTTGGGCAAGCACACAGACAACAGAGAGAGGGTGGGCAGGAGTGTTTGGGGAAGGAATGCCAGGGGGTAGAAGTACACAAGAGAGATAGCTGAAAAACACTCATACTCTTGTGAAGTGCTTAAACAAACAGAGCATGGTAGAGCCTGAAAAATCATCCATGCTACAGGGAGGGACAAACACTCGAAATGGGAGGAAGAATATGGAAGCTAAAGAATAAGAATTAGGCAAATGAGAGTGAGAATGAAGCCAAATAATGGTAAGCAATGGGCTGCCTCTTAGCACCCTCTAAGTTAACGAAAGGTCTCGCAAGCGACACCTCATGCTCTATCTTAAGCGAGACCCAAAAATGTTCACACAAATCATGCCTTTCTGCATGTCACTATATTGAGTAAAATAATGCTTTAACATGTTTCAAGTATTGCGCCTCAACCACAAAATGTAGCCAATTAAAACCCACCTACTCAGAGTGTGGGGTAGACATTTGGGAAATCATAGGTGTGGATCTATAAATCCTCATACAAATCAGTCCATGGTCACAATTACAATTTCATAAGTCTGATACATCTACAGCTTTGCCAACCATATGTATTAATTTTCCTTAGTCTTCCAGCTCAAATATTTCTGTCTCCAGTGGCCTGCAGGAAGCATGCAAACTGTGAAATAAAAAGTGAAAGAAACAGAATGATTGACAGCTAACCTTCACAAGCTGGTTTCTGCTAAATTTGCAGGCCCACAAGAAATTCCTCAAATGCAATTTGATCTTCTGAAAACTGGTACAGCAATTTAGACAAGTTTTCAGGTTTGCATAATAATGAGCGCTTAGGGCTCTAACGCAAGCACGGAAAATAGGTTCAGGGCCCCACCTCTGGTTTGATAATAAAAGACTGCCAGAACAGGGTATAGTGAGCCGCTCAGACAACTGGTCCCCATGCTACAATCTGCACCAACTATAGATACTCCCCTGAATCCGACACAGATTAAGATGTCTTAATAAAAGTCTTCATAAAGGTTAAAGTCCCCTTTTTCAAATGTGTCTTGTCTCTTCTGTCCAGGGAAATATATTTTACTATTGGGTTTGTAATATTTTTCATTATGTTCTTGTGTAGAGCTCTCATACAAAGTAGCTCTTAGAAATCTTGGTGGCAAAGGTGTAGTGTAGTTCCTATATTCCCAATTGGCTCTTCGCATTGGAATAATATATCCCATACTTTAGACGTAGGACTGAGGTTGACTGGGTCTCTATCGAATACATTACACTTAATAGTGAGTGCCAGCTAGCTCAGAGGTCACTAGAAACTTTGTTGAATTCACAAGAAGGGAATAATTACTGACAACCGCATAAACATGACATCTTTGTTTCCCAAGAATAAGAATTGTATCTCTATAGTCGCGGAAAAAAGATAAATGTTTCACTCAGTCAATCGTGCATGCTTCGTTTCAACAGAGGTGCAGATTGAATAGAGAGATGAGCGTTTTCAATAAAAGGATTTATTGAACAGTCTTCTTTCTCATGCAAGTAAAGTGAACTGCTACAATCGAAATGCAGACTGCAAAGTATAATGCGTACAGCGAGAACAATATTACAAAATAATACTGTAAGAGCATTGTATGATTTCTAAACCATATATAAATACATACATAAATAATAATGACTAAAAGTACTCAACTGGTGCTTCTAAAATACGCCTACCCCAATTTACCTAACCTAAGTCTAGTATGAGGGAAGAAGTAAGTGTGGTGTAGCATAGGTTTAGTTTTCTTTGCCAATAATCTATTCAAGATTTCTCCTAGGTTCTAATCAGCTCCATACCTTTAGTTTAGAATGAGGGAGGTCTGGTATCTCTTGTCTCGGGACTCGATTTCCCAACACCCCGCAACGGGAGCTTAGAAACTCTGGAGCTGGATTTTTGCCGAGATGAATGCAGCCTCTCGATCAGTGTGTCAGCTTGAGGGTCGGCTTCCTTCGGCACTTGCTGTAGCGAGCTACGTCGGGCAAGTAGATAGTCGAACTGCTCCGAACCACTGTGTCTTGCTGGAGCAAGTGAAGGCATATTTATACCTTGAAGGTGCCTAGTTTGATGTAAAGTCAGGCATAATAACGTCAGTAAGAACCCCAAGATAATAGTAGTTCTTTGTAAAGTACATGAGTTCCTGGACAAATCAATATTCAAGCAAGGGGAGATACCTGACTGCTTAAGCCGATTTTCCAAGAAATCGGTGACGTTTTGGTGCAGGTGGAAGTAGCCATGCCCGTCTTGGAGCTGCATGGACTATGTCAAAATAAGGGAATGATTTCTATGCCTATATTAGGGCAATGTGAATTGAACCTATATAAGGGCATGAATTGCGAAAATTCCCTTGTATCCTAAAACGTCATACAACAAAGGGACAATATGGAAAAAGTGGGGAGCAGAAATTTACCGAGTGCGACCAAAGAGAAAAGGTAGTTTTGGTGCACTTCTGAACCGGTGTCATTCGATTTCAAAGACAATGGTAAGCAAAAGGGAATTCAGGAGTCAGAGCACTAGGGAGTGTAAGAATCTTTCTCTAACTTGTTTGCTTTGACTAGCAAATAAACACCAACTCTTTGCAGGCCATTCATAGTTATCTAGAATCAGGGACTCCTTAATGTTCATAGTCAAATCAAAAAGACTTTATTCGGTTTTGATTCAAACCATAAAAGTGCATTAACATTATAGACAATTTAAAACATTGAAACACACAGTAATTATAAAACCTG
The DNA here is from genome assembly GCF_964263255.1 of Lissotriton vulgaris. Lineage (NCBI taxonomy): Eukaryota > Metazoa > Chordata > Amphibia > Caudata > Salamandridae > Lissotriton > Lissotriton vulgaris. The sequence continues at coordinate 35,253 of NW_028243442.1, read as the reverse complement.
AGCAGAAAGTGCAAAGTGCAGGGTACAGAAAATTTTCATGCATAACAAATTCATTAGTAGGTGTAGTCAAATTAACAAAGATTCCATCATTGGTCCAAGCAATTTCTCATCCTGATAGACAGTTTTAAAAATTCAGTTACTTGAAGGATACTGTCACTGTGCAAAAGTTGCAGGTACAATAAAGCTGGTCTGATACGATTAAAATTAAGTTTCTTTAAAAGGTCTACCAAATAGCGTTTGCGGGGGTATTCATAAAATTTACATAAAATATAAAATGCAGCATATCCTGTGGAGACACACCGTTGCAGCCACAGGGAGTTGCAGGTTTAAAAAAAGCAGCATTTTTAGGTGTAAACAGTAAATGGTGGAAAATATTAAATTTAAACCTCGTTAGCAGGGACTTCTCATGAGAAGACAGCGATCCCATCAGATAGGGCTCCATCATATCACCTGTTTTTAACATAGCAAATCTTCTTACACTTGGTTTCAGGAGCTCCTCACCTTCCCTTTTAAGCTTTCTGTCCAAAAAGAAGGCTTGCTTAGCTGCATCCACATCACCCTTCACAATCCCACTCGGGTGCTCGAACAGATCCAGGCGGCCAAGCCTATAAAAGTTTGATTTCAAGTATTTTAACCAGGGTGTACCCATTGCCTTATCCTGTGACAAATAATCTCTCATAATCAGGTGGGTCAATGGAATATCTTGATTCAGTCACAATTTTAGCCAGCAAGTCAACGGGGGTAGTGAAAAAATATCACAAAGATATTGCGCCCCTAGCTCTTCGTGCACTACAAAATTGGATGTGCCTACTGGGACACACAAGAGGCGTTTCATAAAAGAATTTTCTGCAATCTGTAGTTGCTCACCGGCTACATAACCCCATATTTCACTGCCATAAACGGCAGATTCTACTGATTTTGCGTTGTAAAGTTTCAGCATGGCATTGTTACGTTTTTTCCCTAATTTGGATGAAAAGTTAAAAATAGTAGCGTTCACCCTTACCAATTCCTTTTTCTTTTTGTCAAGGTGTGGGCCCCAGCTAAGTTTGGAGTCAAAAGAGACCCCCAGGAAAGTGAATGTCTTCGAGATGGGAATTGCTACATTATCTATTTTAAATAAGAAGTTCCTTCTTGGTTGTTGGCCAACTTGCATAATAAAGGATTTAGAGTTGTTGACCAGGAGGTCCCTATCCATCAAAAAATTATTAAAAGCATTTAATAAAGCTTGGAGACCTCTCTCTGTTCTAGAGATTCAAACTTCATCGTCAGCATATAAAAGAACAGGAATACCACGCCTGCCAACTCTAGGACAGTCGGCCTTTACATCCTGCAGTAAGCTGTCTAGTTCATTGATATAAAAATTAAAAAGAAAAGGGGCAAGGATGCAACCTTGACGCACACCCTTCCCGATGTTAAAATGATCAGTTACACATAGCTCTTGAGAGTAAATTACATTATCACTGGTATTGTTGTGTAAATCAACAAGGAAATTGACAATCCCACTGTCAACACCCTTGTCCGTCATGGACTGCCACAGCTTTCCCCTGTTAACACAGTCAAAAGCTGAGGACAGATCCATGAAGGCAAGGTGGACAGTACCCTTTTGGGCAACAGTGTACTTACTTAAAATTAAAAAGAAGTTAAGGCACTGTGTAATGGTAGAACGTCCACTGCAGAAGCCATACTGGGAGATGGACATAATGCTGTTTTCCAGTGCCCAGTCAGAGAGCCTCCTCAGTAGAATTCTTCCCACTATTTTGACCATAGAATCAATTAATGAGATGGGTCCATAACAAAGAGGGCTACCCTTGTCCCCCTTCTTAAAGACGGGGACAATCGTTGACATCCCCCATGACTTTGGGCAGCCCATTTTAGCCGCTGCATTAAAGACTAATTCTAATATTGGGGCCCAAAAGCTGGGATCAGAATTATATAAGTCAGGCGGGATCCCATCAGGTCCTGGAGCTTTCCCGGCTGTGAGTCCCATTATTCCCTCAATAACCTCACCTCTGTCAAACCTAATAAGATCACTACTAGTAGAGGAAGAAGGATTGGAATTAACACTCAGCGTGCCATACAATTGGGTAAAATGTGTGACCCATTCCTCCTTTGTTATAAAACATTCTAGTCCATCTCCTGGATCCTGGGTCAAAAAAGGTCTTTTTACTAACGCCCAGAATCTAGAACTACACTTCAGAGTAGAGGGTTCGAGAATCTCATTCCATGCCTCTTCTCTTAAAGACTCCTTACGTCTATTAATGACAGACATATTCTTTTCTGCACTGTTGGATATTCTCTTTTATTCTGGGTTTTGTTGTCAGTGCTGCCCTTAAGTTACGTGAGGCCCTAGAACAATCCTGATTAAACCATCTTGGTCCCCTGGTCTCTGAGGGCTTTACCGGAGCTGACATCAACTGAGACACCTTATCAGAAATACTTTGAAAAGCACATAAGACCTGACAAGGTTCCGGCCCATCTTGAGTACATTTTACAATTTCCTCAGTACAATGTTCCTTGATATCTTTATACAAACGGTCTGGTGAGATCATGGACCACTTCAGGCGCCTTCTCCAGTCAGTAGTGCTCAGCCTACCAGTGGTAAAGTTCCGTCCCTCCTTGGCCACCCAGGGGCCCCTCAAAAGTACAGTCAATGGGTTGTGATCACTGAAGTCACTGTGTTCGATGATAAAGGAGTCCACGAAGGTCTGCATTGATACTGAAAGCAGAACATAGTCAATGAAGGTACCCTTCCCATGGCCCTTAAAAGTGGGAATCTCAAAGCTCTTCGAAGGATCCCTCAGAGCCATTGTCGGTAATAAATCCAGATTGGTCAACAGGTCATTGAAGGCTTCCCCCTCCGATGTATGTTCCAGATGCAATTCCTCTGTACGTTCACAATGCAAATCTGAGAGATTTTTAAACAAGGGATCCCCACATGGGTGAACATTGAAATCACCCATTATCATAAGGTTATGGAGACATTCCTTCAACGAAGTACTAATAAATACATTCAGTGCCAATATAGAACTAGGAGCTAGACAAGAATTAACTGCATTATAAAAATTCACCAGACCAACCTGACAGTTATCTCTACTTAGTACTAAACCAATAATACCAGAGTTATCTGTTAAAACTCAACTTTTTTTTACAGGAGAGTGCCACCGAAATAAACGTTACCATGCCCCCCTTCGGTCTACCTCTGCTAGATGCTACCGTAGGGACCTAAAAAGCTTTATACCCCTCAAGTAAACAGTCACAGTTCACTAGCCAGGTCTCCTGGAGACAGATGATCTGAAACTGCTTAATGTAGCTGACCCAATTACAATCTGACATCTTAGTGCCCAGTCCGGCAATATTCCAGGAGACTACAATATTTCCATGTGGTTTCACCTGCGAGATCTCCATCTGAACCGCTTCCCCAGAGTTTACATTTCCTTGGCCCGTAGACGCCTCCCGTCAATCACATGCCTCGAGGCCTGAGAGCAAATCAAATCTATTATGTGTTTCCACCATAAACCCATTCCTATTTTGATTAACAACATTATACAGATATGGTGATGCTGGGGCCATGGGCTGAGATTGAAACAGAGGCCTGAAGTTCCTACGTCTATGCGGGGCTTTAAGAAGGTGAGAATAAAAGTATCCAAGTGGTCGGACACATATGCTATTTGCATCAGCAAATAATGAAGTTGCTCTTAGTAAAACTGTTGCCACATGTTGGGGGTGTCTAAAGTTGACAATAATACAATCCCCACTATTTGACTTTCTAGATGGGCCAATCCAGTTTACTCTTCTCACCGTTAGTATCTCATTGGAATATGCAGTTGGAAATCCACAATTGGAGCTCAACCAGGCTACTGCTTTATTTTTTAGTGAATCATGAGATCCCCCTTTTTGACTGGGCAAGATGATCTTCTATAGTTGGAACGTTAGTCAAGACAGCCACGTAAGGTGTGCAGTCAGGTGGTAGATTAATGTAGCGGCTTCTTCTTTCTGGTCTAAACTCAGGCCTGCCATCCTGATCTGCTGATGTCGGTGCAGTCAGGACAGTTTTTGGTGGGGGCTTTGGTAAGGCGTTATCTGCAACAGTGACTTGCCGGCAGATCTCCTGAGCCTGCTCCCTCAAGGGGCCCTGCCCTATTTCCACAGCCTTAGGTTTAGCAGTAGGGGACGATGACTGGTGTGTTGACAATAGACCCCCTAGTCGGTGTACCTCTAATGCTAAGTCGTCTAGCTTGATAGACAGGGGACTGAGCAACTCTTCAATTTTTGCCACCAATTTTCCTTCAAGAGTGCTTATCAAGAGGGTAAGTTGTTCAAAATATGTTTTAATACCATCCTCGTTATTTCCCTCCGGAGGACAAGGGCCTGAAAGTGGGCCATTACTGACCGATACAGCTGTTTCGGCTCGCTTTTAATTATGCTTACCCCCCCCCCGTTTAGGCTGAGATTTTCTACAGTTTCTCACCGGTCTAGACACTGACTTTACCGGTTCTATTTCTTCAATGGAGGTATCAAGGGGGTCTTCCTGCATCTCTATATGTACCTGCGCTACAGTTATTATGTAATCCCTATTACTAATAGCAAGGGAATTAGGATTATCAGGCGTAGGTGTATCAATTGCCACAAGAGGCACCTCATCCTGTAATAATGGAGCACTTCCCAATCCTAAAGAAGCCTTTCTCTCGTTGTTAATCTGATTGACCTTTTTAACTAGGAAATTATCCATAGTACCCAGCCCAGAGGTGGGTTTGTCTACTTTGCCTCTGGACATCACGTCTGTTTAAAAAAAAAACTGTAAAAGAAAATATTGAACTAAAACAGTCACCAAAATGAGCTACTACAGAGCACTTTGACAAAACAACCAAGTCTTTTCGTAAAAAGATTAAGTCTTACTTATAAATGATGACTCTAACAGCAGAGCCAACATCTGTGGCCCAGCCCAGTCTCCTCGGGCCTCTCAGGGCCACAGAGGGCCCGCCCTTTGCCCGGGCTTAGCCCCACGCCGCCCGCATGCGTCCCGTGGGGCGGGAGGCGCTCTGCGCAGTTATAGCGCCTATGGGCGCAGCAGGAGCATCACGGGAGCGCCGGTGTGCCGGGGCTGCTGGGGGATGTAGTGCGGTCTGGTCGCTGAAGCCGTTCCCCTCACGGCGATATGGCGTGGTCGCTGGCCGTTCCCCTCACGGCAGGTAAGGCTGCTGGCAAGTGCCCCCACTCCTCGCTCGGTGCTCTGCGCAGTTATAGCGCCTACGGGCGCAGCAGGAGCGTCACGGGAGCGCCGGTGTGCCGGGGCTGCTGGGGGATGTAGTGCGATCTGGTCGCTGAAGCCGTTCCCCTCACGGCGATATGGCGTGGTCGCTGGCCGTTCCCCTCACGGCAGGTAAGGCTGCTGGCAAGTGTCCCCACTCCCCGCTCGACGCTCTGCGCAGCTATAGCGCCTACGGGCGCAGCAGGAGCGTCACTGGAGCGCCGGTGTGCTGGGGCTGCTGGGGGATGTAGTGCAGTCTGGTCGTTGAAGCCGTTCCCCTCACGGCGATATGGCATGGTCGCTGGCCGTTCCCCTCACGGCAGGTAAGGCTGCTGGCAAGTGCCCCCTTAATGTTCATTAATTCATAAAATCAAAACAGAAGGGGTTAACTCATTAGAGTAAGATTACCCTCACTACACATTTGAGCATGTGGGCAATAAGCCAATCTTTTCATTACTCCTGGGTTGTCAAACGACATAAAATACTTTGAAGATGAAGAGAAAAAAAAAAAGCTTTCGCTGGGTTGCTGATCTTGTGATGCCAGTCCGGCAATACTGCAGGAACAACAACAGGCGCAGATCTCACCCTCTCACTGGGAACCTGAGGCCTTCTCACGTGGGCGACCTTAAAGGATTTATCATTAGAGAAACAAGAAAACAATGGGGCATATTACCAACAACTAGCGATAATTATCTCTATGTTGGCTTAGCGGGAATATTCCTATCGCCACCCTTCACCTGTTTTTATCACTGAGATACCTTGCTATTATCAAGGTTTATCTCAGAAGCGATAAAAAACGGGCGAAATGCGTGAATATCGCTGTCAATACAGCGATATTCAGGCATTACCGTGACAATGCTCTTAGCCATGTTATCCACCTCTCATTGGATAACATGGCTAAGAACTGGTCAGGACAGGCGTTAGCTTTGGAGATATTCGTGCTTACCGCGAATATTTCCAAAACTAGGCCATTGTTGGTAATAGGAGATAGCGATATTAGCATCTTGGCACGCTCACTTTGCATGTCATTAGTGATAATTATCGCTGACATGCAAATCAGGCCCCAAGATGATCGCTAGCGCCTACTAGCTGTCGCTAACTGGTGTTAGCGACAGCTTGGTAATTGGGCAATCAAATTACCACCTCTTTAGCAGGAAAAAGTCCAGCTAAAGCGGCGATAATGGCCCTTGATAATATGCCCCCATGTTTTTAAGAACTCACAAAAGGTTGTGAACTACGTCTTTGAAAGATAAAAAACAGGTTCATGGTTACATTTGAAAATGGGAATTATTCTAAATCTGTTGATTGTCGCTAGAGGTCAGCAGTGAGCCGCAAGCAGCCGCGAGCAGCCGTCAGTGTGCAGAACAAGCTGCGAGGGGAAGAGGGAATCTCCTGTGGTCCGCCGGAGCCGCCAGAGCCGTTTTTGGAGCCGTTTTGTGCCGGGGGCAAGATGAGGCACTTGTGAACTCTCTGCTCTCTTCCCCACTAGGTGCTCACTGCTCCGAGCCGCTCCCTCTCCCGCTCCTCAGAGCGGTCTTTCGCACGGCCGCGGCCAAACGTGAAAACAACAGGAAGATGACCCGGTGGAGGCGGGACCCGCAGAGAGGCTCTCGGCAGAGCGGGGGCCACGGGAGCAATTGGCATTTGGCATTTGGCAGTGGCAGCGGGAGCACAGGGTCAGCGAGCATACCGGTAACATTCCGGTAAAGGCTGTAAGGCTGGTACTGCTGTGAGGAGCATTTGGCATTTTGGCGGGCGCCCTAGGGCAGAAAGACCCCAGGCATCAGGCATCAGTCACCAGGCAAAGACAACAGTAGCACCAGGGTCAACCAGAGGCGCTGGGGCCATCCAGGAGCCCAGAGCCTGGAGATCACTGGAGGTCACGGTTCGCCAGAGGAACTTCAGAGGGACCATCCGGAAAGACAGCAGACAGTAAACCATTGACCCCTGACCCCAGCAGAGGTGAGCAAATAGTCTCTGGTGTCGTGGGGGAACTACAGGGGCCAAAGAGAGGATCGGGCCACATTTTAAACTAGACCTGGATGCCGTAAGGAACGCACTCACTAAAGAAGGGGACCAGGAACAATTCAACTGCAATGTTGCGTAAGCACTGCTGATTTGAGTGTGCCGCTTGCAAGCTGCGAACATTGTGGTGATTTCTGCTGCCCTGTAATCTATTTCCTGGTCTTGCCATACCTGTGTAAGGGAGGACTCTGCATCGCTTTGAAGTGTGGCATTCTCTTTCGTATTTTGAAGCATTCACCGGGACCTACGGGAGAGTGTGGACGGGGCCGGGACTGCGAGGCCCAGCATTCAGAGCGGCCTGCCACTCGCCGCAGCTGGAGCCTCTTCCCGCCCCACCCCCTCCTAATTTAATCCCGCCCCTCTCCACGAACGCGGGACGTGCGCCGGACTCAGCCCGGGGCTAAGCCCGGGCAAAGGGCGGGCCATCTGAGGCCCTCTGAGGCTGAAAAGGCTGGTGCGGTGCGGACCTCTGCACCATCATTTGTTTATTTGTTATTTTCTTAGCACATTGTATTGTTTCCTTCTGTGCTAGTACCATTAAGTCATGACTGCTAAGAAACTGAGGTCTCAGAGACTTTTGGTAGGGAGGTCCTGCTCAAAAACTAAGTCCAACCCTTTACGTAATAAGGACGGACAGGCGTCTTTTGTAAAGGGAAGAGCTCAACTATTTAATCTATGGGAAAGCGGCAAGGATAAAATCCCTACTGGAATACCCTCGCTAAAGGATATTTCACAGGTTGGAGATGAGGCGGTACAATATGTAGAGAATAGGGACACTATTCCATCTCTCTCTACTTCCACTCCTTTGAGGGTGGTATGTTTAGGCCCCGCGAAAGAGGAGCTGGTGAATTCTCCAGCTTTATTAAAAGTTTCGACACCAGGTCGGGAAACTGTCGTCCCTTTGAATAAATCTACACTATCCGCCCCCAGTTTAAGCACTACGGATGTCATAGGGCATAAGAAATCGTTTAACTCCGGTGAATCCTTAATTCCCCTACAGAATGCTTCTCGGGTGATACAACATACTGATTCCCTCTGTCTTGATATAGATATGGACTTATGCAAAAGATATACAGAGGAAGTAAGTAATGTGCCATTAGATCCAAGGAAAACCCCAGTGGTCCCTGTTCCATATGGGCTTCAACTATACAACAGTGCCCCCTCCAATAACTCTTTCCTCTCTATGCCCCAACTAAACATTTCCCTTAGCCCTCATTTTAATACATTGAATAATGATCCAACTGGGCCCAGTAGTCTTGATAATCCAGTCTCAGAAACATTGGGTTGCATTGAACGTTTGCTTGCTTCTATTCTGTCCCTGCTGGAAAAGTTTGTTGGTGGCTCTGATTGCGTATTGGAATCTGTGACTCAAATATTAAAGGTCCTATTAGAGAGAAAGGGGGGGAAGGACATTAGCCCTTCCCCCGTGATTGTTCAACTGGTATCTGAAGAAATTGTTGTAACTACTGCTTCAGTCCAAACCGATCTGATGCAGAACCCTCCAATTTTAGATATAGAAAAGGTATTATCAGTCCGGGGGATCTCTCCAACAGATCAGGCGGAGGCTTTTAGGAATAACTGTGTGGTGGAGGGTCCTTTGGAAATTGAATCTATCTGTGTCTCGAGTAAAGGAATAGCTCACGAGCTATTTCCCATCTTCTGTCCCCCTAATAAAGCTGAAATGAAGGAGGCTCTGGTGGTATCTAATAAGGAAAAGATAACGCATCCAAAAAAGAACGGTGGAAAAAGGAGGAAACAACTGGGTAGATTTGCAAAAAAGAGGCGGAGGAAAATTAATTTTGAAGACAACCCAATATTACGGTTAATAATTCCTCTGAGGAAATCCGGGTGGATAAATCTTTGCATGAGACACCGGATCCTTCAGTTATGGGTGTTGTTTTCCCTTTTCCTCATAAATCTCCTTTAATCCCTTGTCCCTCCACTTCTATGCAGCCCATATTAGGCTTTTCATATCCACCCCCTGGGGGATCTGTTAATATAGCTCCTCCTGTGGAGTTGTTAAACCCTGTAGATCAAGTGCCAGTTAGTCTTAATCCCTTAGCGAGGCCATTCCCTGCTTTGGCAGGAGGGGAAACAAAATCAGTAAGGACAACTACGGGAATTGAGGAGGAAAACATTGATACTTTTATTTTAGACTTTTTTCCGTTATTTGATTCTGATTTTATCTTAAATAGGTCTATGCTTCTCCAATGTTTTCACGAGACGGATGGTTTGAAATTGTTACAGTCCAACGATATAGATTTAGTAAAAATCTTGAATACTGATGCTGGGTCTCTAACCAGAGTAAGATTCTACTCAAAGTTAGTTGTTAACCTTATTCTCCAAAAAACAGAAAGCTTTCAGTGCAGAGGGATCGATGTAATGCCTTTTCTGGTAGAGCCTCAATCTAATCGATCAATGGGCAAACCTTGGCTCTCTCAAGCTGTAGTTGGAAATGGGGTTATCCTTCCCGACTTTGAAGATTTAAAAATCAGTATTGTAAAAAATGGGCGGCAGGTGGAGTATTTAAATCCCCCTTGCTCCCACCTCCAAAGTGCTCCTGCAGAGGTTGATCATCAATGGAACTGTTTACCTGGAATTTTAGCCATTAAATCCTCCCATAAATTTCAATCACAACCATATCTCTAACAATGATTTCAGGATTCTATCCTGCAACGCGGCAGGAATACGAAATTGCCCCAAAACTACTATTTTTACTCTCTTTAGAATTTAGTGTTATATGCCTTCAAGAAACCTGGTGTATAGAGAATTTTCCTACAGGAAGGAACTATTTTGTTCTGGAGGGCAAAGCAAGCCCCTCTAGGAGAGTCCATGCTAGAGGGGGAATAGCATGTCTCTTGTCCTCCAAGATACAATGGAATTTTTCCCATTTTTTAGACCCTAGTAACCTGTTTCAAGTAGTTACGTTATTTAGCTCTGCTAATTCCAAAAATAATCCTATTATTCTAATAAATGTTTATATTCCTCCTGATGTCTGCCATAACGAGATCTTAACTAGGGTTTTCTCTTATATTAAAGCACTTTTGGTAAATGATGCCTCTCCCCATATAATATTAGTAGGTGACTTTAATTGTAAAGTATCCAACTCTAGTTTAGAGATCTTTCGTAACGTTCATAAAGAGGATTCTTTACAGATACCTTAAAGTCTTTTTCCCGGGAACATTAAAACAACAAAGAGAGGGAAAATATTTCTTGAAGAGCTCCATGAAATAGATGGAATGATAGTGAATGGTAGGCTTCCTTCTGATATTCCTGCAAACTTCACGCACAAGTCCACCACTGGTGAATCTATTTTAGACTACGTGGTCGTAGACATGCCAACTTTTTCCCTTCTTAAGGACATCACGGTTACTCATACTCCTCTTAGTGACCATAAAATAATAACTATCCTATTAGATTTAAATCCCCCTCTTACGGATCATTGGTCCTTTGATGGTAATTTGGTTAACTTTGGAGTCCATAGTGGGAGATGCTTCTGGAATTTTAAAGCAATCAAGGGCATTAAGAGCCTCTTGGATAGTGCAGTAAATGACGTGATCAATTGGAAGGGTTCCGAATTAATTTCCTTTGCTAACTTCCTGAATAAGGTGTTATCGGTCGCAATAAAACCATCAAAGAAAGACCATATTAAAAAGCTTCCTATTTCTCAGAAGTTGCTTAATGTAGAAATGAATAAACTTATAAGAGAACAATATCTGAGGTATTGCCCATTAAGACATCATAGACTGGCTTTGCTAAAAAGAAGGAGGACAAGGCTAAAAATTAAGCAAAAAAAGGAAAGAGAGAACTCGGTATGGATCAAACTGCGGGAGGCTGTCCTTAATGGCAAACCTAGGCTACTCTGGTCTCTGATCAGGGAAGGATGTGGTCTTAGATCTAGATCCTTACCTGTCCCGATTGAAGAACAAAAATGGGTAGAATATATCTTGAACTTGTACACTGGAAATGGAAGGGTAGTTGTCCCAAATAGGAAAAAAGAGAACAATTCCAGCCTTGTTGCACCCTCCGAAAAAACTATTGAATTAGCCATCAAGGGTATTCGTTCGTCTGGAGCAATGGGCCCGGACGAGCTCCCCATTTCTGTATTAAAACAGAATAGTGACATCTGGAGTAAGATTTTTTTCCCGGTGTTTAAATTTTGCTTTTTGCATACCACTATCCTTCCTTCCTGGAAGGGTAGCATCCTGGTCCCCCTGTATAAGAAGGGTGACAGAAATAAACCCCAAAACTATCGACAGATTTCCCTCCTCGATGCTGTTGGCAAAGTTTTTTCTAAATGTCTTTTGAAACTAATCAATGATTGGGTAGCCGAGAATAATATTTTGCCTCTTGAGCAGACGGGGTTCCGGAAAAAGCATGGCACCATGGATAACCTGACCGCTCTACAAGTTTTATCGGAGAAATACATCACGCTCCGGGGAGGGAGAATATATGCAGCATTCATAGATTTCTCCACAGCCTTTGATAAGGTGGATCGCCCTCTGCTGTGGAAATAGTTATTGGATCTAGGCATGCCCCCCGAGCTTTTAAACTTGGTTCGGGAGCTTCACTTCGATACATGGTGCAGAGTGCTCTTGGGAGGGGAAAGAGGTCTCTCTCAAGCTATTCCGTGTGCCAACGGGCTAAAACAAGGATGCCTTTTGGCCCCACTATTGTTTTCGTTATACCTGTCGGACCTTCCGCAAATCTTATCATCAATTGATGTATTGCCCCGACTCTGGGGGGCAAACCGATAGTATGTCTGTTATATGCAGATGATATACTAATCTTGGATTTGACTCCCACTGGATTGAATAATCGGTTGCACGTGCTTAATGGATTTGCAGAATCGCACCATTTAAGGATAATTATATCCAAGAGTAAAGTCATGTGCATTACAGGAAGGAAAAAGCAAAAATATGGGAACTCTTTTTGGAATATAGGGGTCCTTGGTTTGGAAGTATCCATTCCTATACTTTCTTGGGGAAAATAGTATCTAGTACATTAAGCAATAAGGCCCATATAGCTAACAATATCCGGAAGGCAATGTCCCATGAGAGGGGACTAAATACCCTCTATAGATCTACAGGACAGAGGCATTTCGCCTACCTATTGGAGGTTTTTAGAGCTAAAGTCCCATCTACCTTACTATATGGCATAGAATTACTCGAAGTGGGAAGTTGGGTTTTTTTGAATACTACTGAGGGAAAAATCCTACGGAAATTGTGTATGGTTAATACTGCGTGTAATATAGCAGCCTTTAGGTTGGAATTTGGTATACGAAGCACTTGGGTCCAGGGTCTTTCTGGGGTAGTACGATGGGTCTCCAGCTTGGCGAATGGTGAACCTGGTACCTTAAGAAACCTGATCCAAAAAGAACTTCTAGGACCCCTAAAAGAGAATTGCAATATTGTCAAGAATTTTAGATTAGCAGTTAAACTTTTGAAATTGGATGAATTGACACTCTTTTCTTTATCCACTTATCAGTTAAAACAGACTCTAAAATTCGCCTCATGGAACCTAAGTTTTGATTTAGGTAAAGAGGCCCTTACTGCAAAAAGGGGCCCACTACCGGCTATTAATCATTACCAAATTAGGATTTCTCAACCTTATGTTTCCTGGAATCTCCCCCATGGGGTGCGCCGATTTCTGTTCCTCCTGAGGCAAGACTTACTCCCGAATGGTATGGCTCATCAGTGATGTGTAATTTTTGCAACAAAAACAAACAGGATGTTAATCATGTGTTATTCGTTTGTTCGGCTTTAAAACAACATCGCCTCAAATGGTTGAGACCTATCTGTCTAAGACTAAATATTTCTTCCGCTTCTGCTCTTCTCGATGCTATCCGTAATCCGCCAAATGAGAGGTTTTGTTGTATCATTTTTAACGTTTTAAAAAGTTTTTGGGATGTATATTAGATTTGTTTTTTGTAAATTGTTGATAATGCTTCAATTGTCAATGTTGGATGATTTTATGTGGACCTCTGTAAAGAGTTCCAAAACATAAATAAAATAAACTTGAATTATTCTAAATCAGTCCTTTTAAAATATTCAGGAGAAGTTTAATTTACTGACCTTTGCTCTGCCCCTTCTTTTAAGTAACTTCAGGACACATTGCTGCAGCTTCTTGACCTCAGGTAAAGTGAACACCTGGCTCATAACTTCCACATCCAGGATACCCTCACTAGCCGTACATTGCTTTTGGAAACAAGCATCAACTCCGATATCATTCTAAAGAGACGTACATCATTATCCATTCTTCCTTGACAATTGGAAATAACAATAAGAAACAGGCTTCAAAAAGTGAAAGCACCGCTTTGAGAATGATATCTGAAAAATCTTTGTAAGCAGGTTTAATTTTTCAACAAAAGACAATTATTTTTTAAACTTTTTTTAAGCTGTGATATTCCATAAAGATGTTAAATGCATTTTCTATGCATGTGGCCTTTTTGTTTAAAACAGGGTCAGATAAAAGTGTCCCTCTCTAATATTCTCTACCAGAGCTTCCCAATCATTTGAGAACCACAACCTAATTTTTGGTACGATAAAATTTCGGGACTCACCTCACTTTAAAGGACATGAGGTGGGCGATTTTTACGGTAACTAAAGCATCATGTGGTAGAGCACTGCCATTTATAGTCAGCAAATTTTCCATTGACACAGCCACTAAATTTGCCAAGACAAGCAACTTTCCTGATAAAACGGTATTGCACATATACAATAATACGTGGCAATGGGGTTTCACTGAATATGTATCAGTTGGGCATCACCAAGTAAAGTGTCTTGATTTGTTGTAATCCTTCTAAAGTGTTTGTTGCCATAACATTTCAAAATTATAACATTGTGCTACATTTTTGCTTTCCTAACTGTTGAATAAGTACAGTTCACTTACAAGTTTTTACATTTGATTGTGTGTTACACAAAATTACATCCTACAGCATTTCTTTTCACACTCCCTATACCCTGCAAGATTGTCACATAGTTCACTTTAATTATTTGTTCTGTGACTGCAAAGTGAGTGGTGTTTGTAAACACCAATCCCCATGTTATAAAAAAAGCAGCCAATTTGTTGGTAGACACAGGCTGACATTTCACCGCTGTATTTTAAGTGCATTTAATGTTGCAAGATAAATACAGAATTTAAAATAATCTTTATTTATTGCTTGGAATTTTGCAACCCACCTTTGCTAGATCAGAAATTTTCCAGAGTTACTGGTACTTCTGTTGTGGATGATATTCAGGCACACTCAGGGATCTACGCAAATATCACATCTCACTGAGAATCAAGCACCTGATAAAACCAAGGGGGATATTCTCTGGAACGTGCGGTAATCATTGCCAAAATCGGTTAACACAATGTTTCATATCACCGTCTAGCGCGGGAAAATAACTCTGTGTTGATGTCCTATTCACTACACTTTTTTTCTCTTTCTCTCTCTTTCTCTCTCTCTCTCCCTCTCTTCATTTCACTCTCTCTCTCTCTCTCCCTTTCTTTCTCTCTCTCTCTCGAATGACACACCTTCTTATCTTGAATTTAGTCTTGACGGCTGTGACTTACAGATTGTCCGGCGAAGACCGGCCATGACTCTTCCAAATAGTTGTTTTGAGCTTAATTTGAATAAAATGATTTGTTTGGAAATTCAAAGATGAATGAATGATTCTTCTTTTTCTGACCACACTTGAATGGTAATTGTTGTAATTGTGCGACATCAGGCGAATTGTTTTGTTCATGATTTTGTGAAGTTGATGTAACATATCTTTGTCCGGGTGGGGGCCGGGGGGGTCAGACATGGGGGTGGTGGCAGTGGGTGTTGTGGCCCTCTTGGGTGTCCGAGCTGCATGATCAGTAGCTCCATGGCATCTGTTGTCATTCAGGTGTGGCTCTGGGCTGGGCTCCCTTTTATGGTGCAGGCTGTAGTCCAACTTTACACCAGGTAAGAGCAGGTGTTAAATCCCTGCTGCTAACGCGCCTTATCACATGTTTTGGGAACTTATCGCCGATCTGGAAGGTAGTTGAGAATGTTGTGAAGTGGTGTTGTCGCGGCTTTTTGCACAGGAACGCCTACTCTGCATATCAAATCATTAGCGTTAGTTGCTGGTGTCAACTGTGGCAATGTTTTTTGCACCTGCTATCGCAGGAAAACTGGTGATATCGGCTGTTAGCACCAGCTTATAAATAGGGCGATATATTTATCGCCCCTTTGGCTGCGATTAAGTGCCGCTAACTCAGCGATAACTCCTTGAGCATATGCCACCAAGAGTCAGTAAGAACTTTCTGTTTACTAAAATCAAAAATAATTTAGAGCTCTGCCTTTCATAACAACCCCCTCGCTTAAAGCTCGCTATAAAGTGTCTCCACACTCGTGCCCTGATTCTGAGTTTGCTGGAATGAAGGTGCTATTTTTTGCACCTGATTAGTAAATCCTCCACAGTTTGCGTGTTTTATCAGGTGTGCTAGATAACACTTATCTCCAGTTTCTGGGGCACAACCTGTGGATTTTAGTGCTTCTCGCACCAAAATCTGCATGGTAAGGTAAATACCATAAACGTTACCCCATTTAAGCTCTGACAGGATTGACCTGCTCAAATTTAGCAAAGGGTGGGATATTTAATGTACCCAATGGTGACTGGGTGCAATAAATAACACCCAGCTTGTAATTTCGAACTCGACACGAACAGGAGTTTGCGCAGTGGTCTGAAAACGCAGACCCACTCACAATCAGGGCCTTAGAGTCTACCCCTGATAATACACTGGCTCACTCAGAGCCCTGAATGTAATAATACTGAAGATCATTTAAAATTCTTTATAATAAAACTGATACACACATAGAACTCTGCTTCATAAAATACACATGGCAACTCACAGTTCTGCTCCTAATCATACCTAAACTTACTCAAATTAACTGGTGGTAATGCAAAAGCTCACTCAAATCTCTTTATGCAGCCAAGCCTTACTCAACGTTCACTCTAGATTATATCCAAAGCTCACATAAGCACCTGGTGAGAACATAACTTAAACACCAACATTCAGTTGCTTTGCACTGTTTCATTTCAAATGTTCTATTAATTGCAAGCTTTGATATTGATATTACACTGACTCAGGAAAATATGCATTCTTAATAACACCTGGATTCTCTGAGAGATGCGCTTTTGATGAAAAGATATAATCTTTCAGAGCTATGCTGCTGGTACGTCCCAGAGTTTTGTCACCCTAGACTCTGGTTTGCTAATGTAATGAGTCGCTCCATCCGGTGGATATGGTATTCACACTTTTTATTCCTTACATAAGTGATACCGACAAGGCCAGAATGGAAGATTGAGTGTTTCACTGTGGTTGATGAGTGTTACCCAGTTCCTGCCCTCAATTCCATTCCTCTTAGGCCTGGGCCCCAGAGAGTGAAGCATTCCAACGCCTACTGACACCCACCCAGCTGCATTCCAGTCAGACATGTACTTTCGTTTATGAAGTTGTTTTTTGGGTCCGGTTTTCTAAAAGTACTCAGGGCTAATTTTTTGCATTTGTTGATGAATTCTTGCTGTTGTGCTACACCAGTTTCCACTGTAATTATCAATAAGAAATGTAGATAGGCAATCAGTTAAGATTCGAATGACAGACGGAGGCTCCTTGTGAGCAGGTAAGTGCCATTTCATTGTGTCATAGTTCAACACACTTTGAAAAGCCTCAAAGGGAACTACCAAGTCATTGATTCATTAAAGTAGATACACTAATTTACTTCACATTTTTGTAGCTCCTAAATGTGTGCTTAGCTTGCTAATCACCATACTCTTGAATTCATAGGTCTATTAACTCAGGTCATTTAAACCATGCTAGAGATGAATGGTTTTTACAGCATGCATTGTATACATGTAGTCAGTCAGTCCAACATTCTGTGAGCGAATCTGGGGTGGTCTCCAGTGGCAGCTCGCAGAGGTTACGCTGTGGGGCGGTGAGGTGGGGGCAGGAAGGGACTGGCCAGGGGGGAGTGGAGTGTGACATACGACGGCAGATATTTATTTACATTCACCTTTGCCGTTGTATGCCGGACTCCACTACCTCCCCCACTCAGGCCCTCCCCGCCTCACCGCCCCACAGCAGTACCGATGCGAGCCGCCACTGGTGGTCTCCTATCTTGCAATTTAGTGGTAAGAAATGCTATTAGCAGTTTAGTGGATTCATGTGCCTGCTACATCTATGTAAAATACCCAAAGTGTATAATTTCTATTTCTTGGTTTGTATTTGCTGATTACCAGCTTTGCACCTGCTGAGTTCTCCATACTGGGTGATCCAACGTCATCTGTGGCATGCATTGGTGTTCTAGTTACCCATGCTGTGTAGAGGAGCAACCCTTACCTTGAGAGTCTCTTATTTCTGCAGTAAGACAATCCAGTGCCTCAACACATCAAGAGCCCCAACAACTTGGCAAAGTTAGCGTACACTTCCAAAAGCCATACAAAGACACAACATGCCACCACAAAAGTGGGTACACCATCTTCCCTGTGTACCTGAAATCAATCTTAGGTTTTCCTGTAGGCATTTCTAGATCTGTGTTAAATATATTTTAACTTTTCATTTTATAACAAGAACAGATGGCCGTCTGACGGAAGACATAGTGACCTGGAAGTAATGCTACAAAATATATCTGCCCATCCTAAAGGAAGTCATCTTTTTTTTCTAAACAGAGAAACATAAGACAACAGACAAGATACATGGCAATGTTGCGAGCACAAGAACAAGAGCAATGTGAATGACACCTAAGTTCAACACGTATGGAATTACGCCAAAATTATAAAGTCACCTACAATATGTGCAATTAGCACGGAATCGGAGAGAGAAATATTCGACTTTATAAGGGATATGACCGCAGTGGACACTGAATGGACAGAGTCTTGGTTATGCAAATTGTTTCAGACTGAATTAAATCATTGCCGTCAAACATATAGACTGCCGCTTATCAAGTTAAATTTGAATGTACATTTTGCCTCAAATTAAAGGATAGATGTGATGAATAAATAAAGATAAAGCTGTTAAAGAAATTTCAGCTCTCCGTTTAATGTTTTGTTAATATTAACGTATCAAATGACTTAAGAGACTAAGAACTAGGGAGCATATTATAAAGCCTGGGCGATAAAATTATCGCCGCTTTATCGGCAGGAAACTGCCGATAAAGTGGCGATAATGGGCTTGATAATATGCTATAAGGTATTCCAATCGAAGCTCATGTTAACTGTGAAGGACATCTAACTTGAGCTTCGATTGGAAAGCAGCGATAATTTTATCGCCCAGGCTTGATAATATGCCCCTGCATTCCTTTATGCCAGTTTACTTCTTTATCAGATTCAAGAGGGGGTTTTGCGTTCTTCACAGCCGCGTATTGTTCTACCATCACTTTATAAATTCCATATTTCCACAGTGGCATGAATTCCAACCAACCTACTGGCCTATGTTCTGATGGAGTAATTTTCTCAGAACTTCTCTTCAGAATTGCAGGTTAAGGTTTCACCTCTAGCTTTTTCCATTTTCTATACCCAGTGTGAGTAATTTTAATGAACTGGTGCATTCAAGGCATTACATTCCTTTCAGGCTTTCATTCAGGGTACCCACTCTGTAGGGCACACACCCGAAAGAGCAGAACAAGTCTAAATCACTACAGGAGTGCATGTGTTACAAAAGCTAGGATACATAAAATGTTAAAAGCAAGATTACATGTCCCAGATTTGAGGTGACCAGATTTTGAAAAACCAAAAAACTGGGACATTCCACAAACAGAAGTAGCACTAAATATTTGCATTGTCTGAGGGACTCAGAAGGACTTCTTAGACAGCACTCACCACTCTGACATCACCAACAATGATGCACTAATGAGAGATATGGCCATGTCTGCAGGATCATCCCAAAACGTTTGCCTTCCTCCTCCCATTTTTGTTGAATTTGTTTTTGTTGGCTATAGGACTCTCAACACTTTACCTCTGCTAACCTGTGCTCCCTGCTTAAAACATGGTAACATAGGCTTATCCACAAGTGGCGTATTAAATTGACTTATAAATCCCTAGTAAATTTCACTACTCGTGCCTAGGACCTGTAAATTAAATGCTACTAGTGGGCCTGCAAACATTTTTTAGAGGCAATAGTCCTTTCCACAAACTAATATATAAAGTAGTGTTACACAGAACTACATTGTGATCTGTGTGCATTTTCTCCAAATGGACAAATATGTTTATTAAACAAATAATAAGAAAGAAAAACAAGATATAAATAAAGTGCAGTGGGTAAAAACGGGGGTGGAAATCACCAGATTTCCATAACTAAGGCATAATGGGCCCGATGTAGGTAGGGCTTTACCGATCGGTATCGGCCGAAAATACCGATTTTTGGCCCTTACCGATCGGTAAACAGCCATCGAGATGTAGGGAACCAAAAACAGAACGGATAGAAAACCGATTCGGAATGTGTACCGAATGTGAAAGAATCCGATACGTACATACCGAAAATCGGATATGTAACGAATCGGAAAAACACCGATTCGGTTACAAAGACCGAATCGGTCCATGTACCGAATCGTTAGTGACACCGATTCGGAAAATCACCGATTCGGTCCCACTACCGATTCGTTAGTGACACCGAATCGGAAATTCACCGAATCGGTCCTACTACCGATTCGTTAGTGACACCGAATCGGAAATTCACCGATTCGGTCCTACTACCGATTCGTTAGTGACACCGATTCGGAAAATCACCGATTCGGTCCATGTACCGAATCGGAAAAAATACCGATTCGGACATGATCCGAATCGGAAAACATGCCGATTCGTATGAATCTCCGATCGGGAAATTCCCCGATTCCGACAGTTGGGGAGATGTAGGGAGGCACAGAAACACCGAAATCGGCTCAAAATCGGTAGAATTCACTCGGTATTTACCATGGATTGCAATCAGGTGGTAACCAACTCCAACCCATATTAACAGTCCCAAAATGCATTGCAACTTGCAGGATGGCAGCTTTCTATGTCATTGCGAGGCGGCTACGGCTACAGCAGGAAGGACAGAGGGAATGGCTAAGAAATGAACAGGTCTACAGACAGAGGATAACCCTGTTCATGCTCACTGAGGCTGAGATCCTACAGAGATACAGGCTGGACTCTGACACCATACTTGAGCTCATCAGGGACCTTAAGCCATACTTGGACCACCACACCCCAAGGGCACACGCCATCCCTGCGCACGTCCAGGTGCTATGCAGCCTACACCTGGTAGCGTCTGGCAGCTATCAAAGTGGAGTAGCAGCAGCAGGAGGGGTGAGCCAGAGCAGCCTGTCAAGGTTCTTCCACATATTCCTTGACGCCATGATAGACAGGATGGACCAATACATCTCATTCCCTGCAACCCACGCAGAACTGCTACAAACCAAAGCGGACTTCTACCAGATGGCACACTTTCCCCAAGTCATCGGTTGCATAGATGGCACGCATATTCCGATTTGCCCACCAGCGGACACCGAATACATATACCGCAATCGGAAATCGACACACACCATCAACGTGCAGGTGATCTGCAATGCCAAGTGCACCATCACAGACCTGGTAGCAAAATTTCCAGGGAGTACCCATGACTCCTATATATTCCAACAGAGCGGCATATATGCACGGCTGATGGCTGGCGATTTTGGAGAAGGATACCTCCTAGGTGAGCCACATCATCAGACCCCCATAACACATAGTAGGTAGGTGTAATACATATATGCATGTGTCTAATGTGACCCCTTTCTCTTCCAGGCGACAGTGCATATGCCCTCCGCTCATTCATACTCACCCCCTACCTCAACCCCTCCACACCCAGCCAAAGGAGGCATAACCGGGCCCACATACGCACCAGGAATGTTGTTGAACGGACCTTTGGCATCTGGAAAAGTAGATTCAGATGCCTGCACAAGAGTGGAGGTGCAAGGCAGTATACCCCCATCACCTGCTGCAAGATCATAGCTGTATGTGCAATGTTACACAACCTTGCGGTCAAGAAGGGCACTGAGGTGGAGTTGTCTGACTACGAGGACTATGACGACGACGAAGCTGTGCCACTGACACAGCCAGCTGGGGTGTGTACGCCATGTGATGGCAGATACAGACGTGAGGAGATCACTGAGAACTATTTCTGACTGAGTACAGATGCAAAGACAGCTAAATGTTGCTTGGAAAATAAAAATTTTAATAGTGATGCACCACAGTTACATCACTGAAGTGCATCAAAAAATGGAGTCTGTCAAAACAAATAAAGTCCAGGGTTCTGGTTTGATCATCCCCCCTTGCCAGCCTATTTTTTGGCCCGCTTTCCAGACCCACTGGGGTGTCCCTCGGCCCCCTCCGAATGGCCTGCAGCATCAGCGGATCGCCTGGTGCTCCTCCTTGGCTCTGATGCAGCGCTGGCCGGGCTGCTGCGGCTGCTGCTGTCTCCAGCATCACCCAGGTCCAGGGCAGGATTGGAGGCGGCGTTTGATATTAACATGGCCTCCATGGCCGTGGTGATCCTGGCCATCCCCCTGGTCAGCTCAGCCGTATGCTGACTCTGCACCGACTCCTGATTTGAGCTTCGATGGCACAGCTGTGCGGTCGCCGCTGCAAGGCGGGCCATGGCCCGGTTGAGCACCCGGGCATCCCTCCTGCGCGCAACCTCATGCTCCTCCTGCCTGGCAGAGGAGTGGGTGATGGCAGTGGTCAGCCTGCCCAACCCTGCTGCCACCTCCTTGTTGCTGTCCACAACAGCCTGGAACCCCTTCACCAACTCCCCCATCTGCAGGTTGTGCTGCAGGAGCTGGCGTTGGCAGGCCATGGTGGATCTGGCCTGTTGGCGCTGGATTTTGACCATCTGGCCCTCCAGGCCCAGGAACACACTGCCCTCCCGTGCTGGTGCAGCAGTGGTGGTGGTGGTGGTGGTGGTGGCACGGCGTCTGGCACTGCTGCCTCCGGCCTGCTGAGTGGGCTGGGGTGCCACTGGTGGTGGTGTGGTGCTGGCCGGTCCCGGAGCCCCTGCTCCCAGGACAGGTAGGACGGGTGGCAAGGCCACGGTTGTGGCAGGAGCTGTTGTCGGCGGAATGGTCTGCCTTGTTGGGGAGTTGTATGGTGAAAATTGCAAGGGGGGTGAGCTGGCCAGTACTGGGGAGTGCACTGCCTGGAAATCAATCACCAGGACTCCCTCCATTCCAAGCCCTGGGGTGTCTCCTTCCTCATCCTCATCCTCCTCCTCCTGGCCAGGCTGGCTGGTGCTCGGCCCTGCCACTGCAGTATGTGATGTCGAAGCTCCCTCTGCTGCCACAGTGGTGCCGCCTGATGGTGCCCCTAGGTACAAAGAAGCATTTGTAAACTGAGTGCCGATGTATTACAGTCAGTACAATTATGGCATTCCACATGTCCTTGCATCTCCTTACACCGTGTCACACTGTTTCCTGTCTTGTGATTCTGCACTGACATATTTGGCTAACTTCTGCTGACTACATGTACCATGATGCTTGTCTCTTGTATGTTGGTGACAGTACAGTGCTGGTGTTTGCCTATGCATTGTGTCTAATGGGGAGGTGTCTGGTAGGGTGTGTCATGATGTGCATGCTTCTTACCTGTAGCTGTGGCCATCGCAGTGCTGTCCAGGGTCCCGATCCCTACGATGCTCTCCCTCTCGATGGTGCTGGAGACAATTTCCTCCAGCTCGGTGAGGGGTGGCGCCGGGTTCTTGCCTCCTCCGGTGTGTCCAGCCTGCCTTTGGAGGTCGGCCAGCTTCCTCTTCGTGAGGCTGCGGAGGTCATAAAACCTTTTCTTAAGTTCCTCAATGGACCTGGGGGTGACTCCAGCAGCATTGACCTTCTGGGCGATGTCTGCCCACAATCTCCTCTTGGTGCTGTCTGGCACGTTGAGGGACAGCTTGCCAAAGAGCTGGCGGTGCACCCTCACCACCTCCTCAACCAGCACCTGTAGTTCTGTGGTGGTGAATTTGGGCTTCCTCTTTTGGGAGGACTTCTGGCTTCCTGCCTGATCTGCCATATTCTCCTGCTCCTGCTCAGTCTGCAACCTCCTTCTCCCACTGCTGCTAACTGTGTGTTGGGCTCAGGCAGGCTTTCCAGAAACTTCTAGAAACTTCTTAATTGGCTGCACCTGCCAGGGTTGCCACTCCCTGTTTGGGTGGGGGAGGGGGAGCCACCTCATTGGCTGAATCGCCTATTGCCGAGTCGGCTTTTACCGATTCGGTAAAATCCGAATCGGTAAAATCCGATTCGGTATTATCCGATTCGGTAAAAGCCGAATCGGTTCATGCAATGCATTCCTATGGGCTTTTTCGCCATGGGTCTATGATTGCCGATTCGGTTTTTACCGAATCGGCTTTTACCGAATCGGTATTCGCCGAATCGGAAATATCCGATTCGGTGGTAGCCGATTCGGTGTTTTCCGATTCGTTGTTGGCCGATTCGGTAATTTCCGATTCGGACCGAGCTGAATCGGAACGTACCGAATCTCATTACCGATGCCGACCGAATCGGTTTTCAATCGGTATTTTTTTCCTACATCTCGTTTTCCGATTTCAGAATACCGATTCGGCCCGCCTCGGTATTTTGAAATCGGAAAATCCCGTTTACCTACATCGGGCCCTAAGATCCATAGTGACTTCACATACAGGCCATGGCACAGAAACGGCCCTCATCAAAGCAGCAGACGAAATCAGAACACTTCTAGACCAAGGTTGGCCCGCAGTGTTTGTGCTGCTGGACTTATCAGCTTCCTTTGACATGGTTGATCACGCTACCCTAATCGATCGTGTCTTAAACATGGGAATCAAACTAAAGGCCAAAGAATTACAAGCCTCGTTTCTGTCCAACCGCACACAACTAGTGAGTCTCGGCAACTACAAGTCCTCTCCTTTTATCCTCCCATGTGGTGTGCCACAAGGATCATCCTTGAGTCCGACACTGTTTAACATCTATGTGTCGGACCTGGCCAAGGTCATTAAGGCACATGGGATGGGACTTACATCATACGCCGGCGACACACAGCTGGTGCTCGCAATTAACAACGATGGAGGAGCAATTGCGGCTAGCTTCCAAGATGGAATGCTCGCCATCAGCTCCTGGATGGCTAATAACTAATTAAAGTTAAACTTAGAAACAACTGAGGTTCTGATTTTTGGCAAATTACACACAGCATGGTCCCTTACTTGGTGGCACACCAATCTGGGACCACCGCCTCCCCAGTATCGAAAGTAAGAAACCTAGAGGTCATATTCGATGACAAACTGGCCTTCGCAGCACACGCCAGCACCATTGTCTCGTCATCCTTCTACACTCTCAGAATGATTGAATAACTCCTACCCTTTCTCCCGTCAAGTGCAGGAAAAACCCTGGTCAGCACCCTAGTAATGTCTAGAGTTGACTACTGCAACGGCCTGTTCATTAACGCTCAGAAAAAAGATCACCACAAACTACAGATGGTGCGAAATGCTGCAGCTAGATTATTAACAGGTACCCCAAGTATAAATCAATTTCACTGGTGGTGCAGAAACTGCACTGACTACCTACAACAAGCCAAATTAAATTCAAGGCCCTCTGTATTGCCTTCAAGGCCATTCACAAAACCGGACCTGACTTCCTGAAGAAAGCCTTCTGTGTTTACGCGACTAAATAGAACCTTATGTTCTTTAACGGCCAACCTCCTGACAGTCCCCCGTACAAAAAAGGTTGCCTGGGGTGACAAAATATTCACTGTCGCCACCGCCAAACTATGGAACACCCTCCCTCAGCAAATCAAATCCTGCCCAAACCTTGCTGCTTTCAGGAAACTAATAAAAACCTGGCTCTTCAATCAATACGCACTTCACAGTTTGACTTCATCCTCTTCACAGTCCTCAGCGCCGAGACACCCACGGGTATTTGCGCGCTCTACAAATCGCCTAAATAATAAATAAAAAATAAATACATTTACCACAGCCACAACTGTAAAAAACATCTTATGCTCCACATGAATCCTCCCAAACAAATCTGAGTCAAGATGTGGTTGTTGACGACGTTTTGATCCTGTCTAGAATAGGGGGATCATCATCAGGACTGCAAGATATATGGATGAAAGTTAGATAGCATGAGGCCAGACATTAATAAGAAAGGGAGGGGAAGGGGGAAGGGGAAAGGACAAAAAGGATAAGGGGAGAAAAAGGGAAAGAAGAGGTTAGGAAGGGTTCAGCGATGAACATTTCGCATATGTCAAGGTAATCTACAAAACCAAAATTTGACATGGTGGTTGGACGAGGTGATGATGACATTGAATTCCACTGTGTGAGAATTGAAAAGCATCAGTGAGCGTATACTGAATTGCTGATAGAATAGTTTGAAGGTTGATCATTATAAACTTATCAAACCTGAGGGCGGAACATGACTGTGCTTGGAGTCATGTGGTCTAAAAACCAAGTGAGCAAGATGATTGACCTAAGGACAACCAACTTTACGCAAGTGAGTGATGGTGATCCAAGTCTAGAAGATAAGGGCGGAATTGTGAATGAAGTGTAATCACAGCACACTTACAAGGACTAGCTGTCGCGCCTGCCTGAAGAGTGGTGGTCCGAGGAGGGGCAAAGTCCAATATTAATTACACCAACCAATTACAAACACTGTGGCATGAATTAAGGCCTAGGGGGCAACAGATCAAGATTAGAGCCATTCTATAGAAAGTTGGCCGTGTAGTGAAAGTGAGAGTGTGAAAAAAAAAACACTTACATAAGGGTCAATAACCCTTGCCAGGGGCAACGGTCAAGGAATAGGGAGTAGGGATATACAGGATCACATCACTTTAAGCAAGTCCGAAGGCAAAATATAAGGGAAGCCTGGAAGAATACAGCCGCTATTAGCTACCGTCAAGCATACCTATCCTGAAACCCTTATCTCAGAACTTTACTTCTCCATCAAAAAAGATCTCACCATAAATGATCTCATCTTCTACACTAAACGTCATGCTCAATGGTGGAAGGCCATGTACGCTCTGTTCCAGATCTCCACTTCCCTGAAGACTCCTCATGGTCTTAGATTGTTGGTCATGCCCTCCTCTGCCTACAGTGCAGAAGCCACCATCTCCCTCTACAAAAACGGAACCATTCTTGTACAAGCCTCTGATCACAAACTAATGTTTCTTGACAATTTCTTCCCCACCATCCTGTAAAAATTGGCTAACATCAAATACACCCCCTCCGGTGGTGTCGTCTTCTCTTTGGTCCCCCAGTCTCTCCAAAATCTATCCAATACCCCCTTAGCACCCTCTGCAGTCCCTACCTTAGCTCCGAAGGGCCCCCCTTTATGTACCTATACCCATAAGCACAATTCTCCTTCAATGCCTGATGGGAATGAGCTGCAACAATATAGTCAGATGACTACTAGGCTTGCTAACCCCCCTTCTAGGATAGCCAGCTCTATCTCCCCTAGCTCCTCACCTCACAGCATTGCCCCGATTCACCCCATAATCCCTTCCCCCAGCACTGCCCGTAATCCCAGCCTGCTCCCACTGGCGTCTTGAGGTCATGATCTATCACACCCTGCCTCCCCTAGCTTACCCAACCCTCCGGACACCCAGCTCCAATTCCTGAAATCTATCACCTCTAAGCTCATACATTCGCCCCCTGCTCTACTGTCCCCCGCTGTTACTAGCTCTCTTAAACTTAACTGAGGTACGTAGCCTACTGCATATCTCCACAGAACTGGAGGCCAACTCCAGGCTTAGCTGTGTCATTATGACCAATCTCCATCTCTGCTAGCTCTCATCTAAAGTGTGTACCTTGCACCCTACTTCCCCCACAAATCGTCGGGCACTGGCCTTCATCATACACTCACCCCATAGTTGGGCTTCTGCTCCTCTTCTTAACAACACTTCTCGGCCATCCATATGTAGACCCTCCCTGTCCGATAGGGATATCCATTCTCTCCTAATTTCCTATGATCCTGCACATTCCTCCATCATATCCAACTTGTAACAAATTGAATCCATCACCTCGGATCCCTTCAGGGAACCTAGGCTAAACACTAGAGGAATAAATGAGAATAACCTCACGAAAGTCACCACTACACTATCAGCCCCAATTGACGCCATCCCAAAGCTAAAATGTGTGCTCCTAAATTGAAGATCTGCTGTGAAACATGCTGCCGACATTGCCAACCTCATTCTGGCACAGAACCTGGACCTTGTATTGCTGACTGAAATATGGTTAAATTACCCTACTGCTCCCATCTTGGACATTTTAGTGCCTCCCAACTATGATATCCTTCGGTTGGACAGAGCAAGTGGTCAGGGTGGAGGCATTGCCTGCTTACATCGTACCAACCTAACAGTGAAAGCACTACAATCGGACCTCCTTCCGCCCTGTGAATACCTTTGCATTGAAGTGGCTGTTAGCAACAATCATCCATGCAAACTGAACATGTTTTACCACGCCCGTCGAGGCAACCTTCCGTTCACTGAACAGATCATGGACATTATCGCGGCGAGCGCTGATTTCCATGGCACTCAGATCTTCCTGGGTGATTTCAAGCTGCATTGGAACGATGTGAATGATGAAGTAGTCAATCGCCTCAAAACCTTCCCGATGGACTTCAATCTGACCCAAATCTGTGATAGCCCTACTCATATTAAAAGAGCTACCTTACATCTTGTCATTGGTAAGCCCAACTCCATCCATCTAGATTCGATCCTCTCATGTGATTGGACCAACCACTACTGCATCACCTTCCTCACCCTGGAGTCAGAAAGAGCTAGGAGAGCCCAGCCAAAGAACCCCAAACAACTGAAAAGATTCCTACGGAACATCAACTTGCACAATCTGAATGTGCTCTGTGATGACATCTTGCCGACTCCCATGAACATGTTGATGTACCTGACCTTACGGCCCACTATAACCATTCAATGACCAATGTTTTAGACTTGGTTGCGCCTCTACAGCTTAAAAGACTGTCCTCCAATCTCTCCAAACCCTGGTTTAATGACAGTCTTAATTCAGAGACAAGGAATCTAAGGGCCTGATTCACAGATCTAACTTAAGACAACATCATAAACATACTATCATTTTGGTATTCACAGAAGGCACTTACTCATTTTGGTTTGCACAGAAGTTAGGAGTCCTAACTTTAGGACTCCTAAATGCCTTCTGTGAATACGGAAAGTTTTAAAGTTAGGATTTTTCTGAGTCTGGAGCTCCAGTCTGGAGCTCCAGACTCCTGAGAGATCAGGGCTTGATCCATCACCGTTTTTTAGCTCACTGCACCATCCCAGCTTCAGAACCTGGCTATATGCAAATTAGTCTGTTCCTGTCCCAGTGCATGATGGGAACAGGGCAAACCAAACTACCAAGCCAATTCTTATACTGGGAAGGAGACAAGCTACCGGGGAACGGTTTCTGGCATTTCAGCCTCGTCGGCCCGGCTTGCTTGAATCCTGATGGTGCAATGAGCTAGGGACTCACGTCTGAGTATACCCTCCCACACATAGTGTGGATAAAATCAATTTTGGAAAAGGTGATGGACAGAGTTTCTGAATGATGCAGAATACTCCTACCCAGTCAAGAGATTAGGGCTTGATCCATCACCGTTTTTTAGCTCACTGCACCATCCCAGCTTCAGAACCTGGCTATATGCAAATTAGTCTGTTCCTGTCCCAGTGCATGATGGGAACAGGGCAAACCAAACTACCAAGCCAATTCTTATACTGGGAAGGAGACAAGCTACCGGGGACCGGTTTCTGGCATTTCAGCCTCGTCGGCCCGGCTTGCTTGAATCCTGATGGTGCAATGAGCTAGGGACTCACGTCTGAGTATACCCTCCCACACATAGTGTGGATAAAATCAATTTTGGAAAAGGTGATGGACAGAGTTTCTGAATGATGCAGAATACTCCTACCCAGTCAAGAGATCAGGGCTTGATCCATCACCGTTTTTTAGCTCACTGCACCATCCCAGCTTCAGAACCTGGCTATATGCAAATTAGTCTGTTCCTGTCCCAGTGCATGATGGGAACAGGGCAAACCAAACTACCAAGCCAATTCTTATACTGGGAAGGAGACAAGCTACCGGGGACCGGTTTCTGGCATTTCAGCCTCGTCGGCCCGGCTTGCTTGAATCCTGATGGTGCAATGAGCTAGGGACTCACGTCTGAGTATACCCTCCCACACATAGTGTGGATAAAATCAATTTTGGAAAAGGTGATGGACAGAGTTTCTGAATGATGCAGAATACTCCTACCCAGTCAAGAGATCAGGGCTTGATCCATCACCGTTTTTTAGCTCACTGCACCATCCCAGCTTCAGAACCTGGCTATATGCAAATTAGTCTGTTCCTGTCCCAGTGCATGATGGGAACAGGGCAAACCAAACTACCAAGCCAATTCTTATACTGGGAAGGAGACAAGCTACCGGGGACCGGTTTCTGGCATTTCAGCCTCGTCGGCCCGGCTTGCTTGAATCCTGATGGTGCAATGAGCTAGGGACTCACGTCTGAGTATACCCTCCCACACATAGTGTGGATAAAATCAATTTTGGAAAAGGTGATGGACAGAGTTTCTGAATGATGCAGAATACTCCTACCCAGTCAAGAGATCAGGGCTTGATCCATCACCGTTTTTTAGCTCACTGCACCATCCCAGCTTCAGAACCTGGCTATATGCAAATTAGTCTGTTCCTGTCCCAGTGCATGATGGGAACAGGGCAAACCAAACTACCAAGCCAATTCTTATACTGGGAAGGAGACAAGCTACCGGGGACCGGTTTCTGGCATTTCAGCCTCGTCGGCCCGGCTTGCTTGAATCCTGATGGTGCAATGAGCTAGGGACTCACGTCTGAGTATACCCTCCCACACATAGTGTGGATAAAATCAAAAGCTTGTCTCCTTCCCAGTATAAGAAGAAAAAATCACTCAATTTGAGTAGGAGTGTGAGGGCCTTCCTACTCAAATTGAGTGAGTGTGTTACCCTTCCATCATTCGCTCCAAATTCGTGGCAGTCCTGTGACTGACCAGACCTCTCTTCTTTTGTTGAAGTACATTTAACCGGGGATTAAGAGAGTGTCCTTGATTCTCCCTACCTCTCCCTTTGTTGAAATATATCATAGCAGCGCACAGCTGTGAGAGCTTTTTTACTCCAAGCAGGATAACAACCCCCTATCATTGCTTGCCCTTTTATCTCCAAACACTGATATCTCACTATGGCGAACCTGGGTCTGACATACTCTGAGGCTGAAATCGAGGAGTTGATGTCAGATGCTACCATCTTTGCAGATCCACACATATCACAGGCAATAGCCAATACTGCTGAATGGGAAAACTTATCAGAGAAAAAGAAAGACCATATACGCACTATTCTTCATGGCACGATCCTCAAGGGCTATTTAACATCCAACACAGCACCTAAAGGCCTGTTGGTAACAAACGCCCCCCGCATCTTTCTCAATGATGCTGCTTTTAGAAAGGACTGGGCAATGATCGCGTGGCATTGCACACGCGACTTGATGGTCTTAATAATAAAGACAGCATTAAGACTCTCCGAAACCCTTATGGTAGAAATCAGAGAGACTGAGTCTCATTTCAAAGCCACAATCACCGGCTATAAAAAACGGCTCGATGAATTAAACAAAGAAATGAATGAGTACAAAGACAACTTGATGCAATCAAAAGCCACCAAACTTCAAAAGGACCAAAAGAAGTTCGTGTTCGAAAAGGTGTACCCCTATTCTGCTGCTACATTTACTCCACCAACACGCAATGCCAACAATTCTGATTACTCAGACGATGATTCATCCAACAGTAGTGGATCAAGCAGCAACTCTTTTAAACAAACAAAGAGAAGTGGGAACCGTGGCAATAGGAACAACAGAAGTGGGCATGGCAATCAAGGCAACCATCAACAATGGTACCCACCACAAATGGGGATAGGTCCACATCCTTATGCCTACCAACAACCACCCTATCCATTCATGGGCTGGAACCCGGGCTTTATGCCCCCGGCTAACTTTCAACAGCAATACAGACAGCCTTTTTTAGAGAGCGTCCGGAGAGGCCGAGGCAAAAGGAGAGGCAAAACCAGAGTATCCTGGCAAGAGGACGACTCGGTAGCGAACCACACCCGGAGCAACCAACAGCCGGGGACGAGCGGAGTATGAGTTTAGTGACAAATCTGTCTGCAAGAACACTAACTCCCATGGAAATCCAAGTATTAGAAAAAGGTTTAGGTTTCGTACCTACAGCAAAACCTGACAAATTCAAGTTGCATTGTGAACTTGCTGGCTTTTTCCGCAAACTGAAACTGAAAGCGTTCTTTGAAGGAAAAACGGACCCAATGGAATCAGTTAGGAAAGGCGACACGGGACTAAGACCTAGTTCCACTTTTATTCCCCCTCCGCACACAATACCAGCGGCCATAACCGCCTTTGAGCAAGCCGTTTTCAAAGATTTAGAAAACTGCCAGAACCCAAAAATATTTGGGAATTTCAGTACTGCTGAATTCCAAGCATTACATCAATTGCAGAACAACACCTCCATAACTATAAAGCCTGCAGATAAGGGCGTAGGGATTGTTATCCAGAACACAACCGACTACGAGAACACCTGCAATGATTTACTCAGGGATGCCAGAAATTACATCCCACTTACATCAGATCCCACTGCTGACCTTGCAAAAAGGATAACGTCCCTGGTAAAACAAGCAGAGGAACAAGACCACCTGTCCAAAAACGAAGCAGCATTTCTGAACAACACAAGTAGTGTCATACCCTACTTCTATACGTTGCCAAAAATGCACAAAAATAGATTACCGCCCCCTGGACGTCCCATTGTTTCAGGGATTGGCTCACTTTTAGAGCCTCTTTCTCAGTTCTGTGACTACTTTTTAAAGCCTCTGGTACAGTCTACACCTACTTACCTGAAAGACACAAAAAGCTTGTTATGACTACTAGCGGAGATCACATTCTCTGAGAATTCAATCACTCTCGTGACCCTAGATGTAGAAAGCCTCTACACAAGTATCCCACAGGACGACACCATCGAAGTCCTTACCAAGGTACTTGACTCCACTGTTTGGCAGTACCAGACACCAAAAAAGTTCATCATTGATTGTGCTACCATAGCATTAAAAGAGAACTTCTTTTCCTTCAAAGACCAATTATACCTCCAATGCTCAGGTACATCTATGGGCAGTACTTTCGCGCCTAGTGTGGCCAGGCTGTATGTAGCTGACTTTGAAGCCAAACACATTCTGACACCCAATGCAGCCTTCTCGTCGTCAATGCTTCTATGGAAGCGTTACATTGACAATATTTTGCTCATTTGGACTGGCAATAACAGTGACCTCGAAAATTTCCTGATATGGATCAACACCCTAGACCACAATCTGAGGTTCACCAACACTAGGAGCAAAACAGACATTGTGTTCCTGGATGTGGTCATTTCTGTCAGTGGAACGATACTTACCACTAAAACCCACAATAAACCAACTGCGAAGAATAACTTCCTGGAATTCAGCAGCTTCCACCCCCGTCCTCTGAAGGAAAACCTTCCTTACGGACAATATCTTAGACTAAGAAGGAATTGTAGTACTACCACAGACTTCAAAGATCAATCAGCTAACCTCACGGAAAAACTAAAAAATAGAGGCTACCCAACATCTACCCTAAATAAGGGATTCAAAAGAGCAAAAAACCAACCAAGGGAGGCACTCCTTGAAGAAAAAACTAACAATTCAGACCAAATTCCACTTACTTGTGTCACCACATACAGCAGTCTCTCAAACCTTATGAAAAAAAGCATCAACAAACACTGGAATATTGTGAAAACCCTGAAAAAGGATTGGGAAAAACCCCTTTTTTCTTTCAAAAAAGGACGTAGTTTGAGAGATGCATTGGTTCACACTCGCCCAAAGGAGAAACCACCCAACACAATACCGTCAGCGACGACATCTTGGGGTCTGCCAAAAATCACCGGGCACTATCCCTGCTCGGACTGTAGCGTGTGCCATTTAACACAAGCTACCAAAACATTGTCACTTGAAGAAGGCAGAGTGTGGACCCAACGTGAACACACAAATTGCAACTCAGTAAATGTGATCTACCTAATAACCTGTCCCTGCCAGCTCCGTTACGTAGGCATGACCACAAGAAAGGTCAAACAACGCATCTGCGAGCACCGGAGTAACATAAGGTGCAAAAAAGTAACAACTAAACTGAGCCGCCATTTCCTGGACAATAATCACACTACCAATGACATGAGATGGACCATCATTGAAGCAATTGATGGCACAAGGAATGTACAAAATAGACTGTTCGAAAAAGAACAGCGTTGGGTGTATCGTCTAGGGACTAACATCAATGGCCTTAATGACGACATCCCGTGGAACACTGTCCTGTCATGAACCCTTGGGCTGGGCTCCCAACATCATATTTCTTAGATCGTGTCTAACAGCAATACACAAATGCCCTCTGAATTTCTCTGTTTTCCCTGTTGCTAATAATGTGTGCATTTAACATCCAGTGCCTTGTAAATATCCCCGTTTTTCTCATATCACAGGAGCACTGTGAATTAATCCTTTATTCACGCGGAAACGGTATAGTTTCCATCATAGACACCTGACCGGCACCACATTGACGGCCGGCGAGCGATAGGCTTCTGAATCCAAGCCTCGCTCTGAAAACGGACCGCACCCCGCCCACATGGGCATACGCGCTCCAAGCCTCGCTTTGAGCGAGACACGCCCAACCCGGAATTGCGCGCTGAAACCCAAACACAGCGCATTTAAACTCACTCGCCGGCCCCGCTCTCCATCGTCGGGGTCCGGTTCCGAGGATTTTTGAAGGTTCAAAAGCGGGTTGTGAGCGCTGAGGGCGTGAGTTTTCATTACCAGCAGGACGGTTATCCCGATCTTCACGAGCTAAGTACCTGAACGCTTTGGAAGCAATGCCATCTAACTCTTTTCCTTTTCAGGATGTGCCAGGCGCGCTCCAATCCTCCTCCCGAGACCCATGGTGCTAGTAGCGCCCTGTTTTAAAGTGAGATATCACCCATATTTACCATCTTAGGGGGGTCACCGACCTCTTGGTCAATTGATCCCTCCTATAAGGAGAATTCATACTGTGTTTTTACTCCCCCATCTACAACTGTAGTTTTAAACCACCTCTAGCACTTCACCTCCCAGTGTTTAACGCTAAACATCCCCAAAGGGCTACTTGGATGGTGCTTAAAATAGCATTTATTATGGGCACACTAATGTTTGCCACCATCTATGGAGCACTATGATAATTCGCAATAGCGTATACTAATTGTATGTATGTCTATATGTGTTTGTTTGTATATCTTCTCTCCACAGGTGCTGAGATACCCCTGAATTTGGGGCTTTTTCTTTAGAATGAGCATCAAGCTCTTCTAATTTTAAGCACTTTTTTCACTTTTCTTTTTTTCACTTTCACGTCCCCTGGTCAGGGTGGACATACCGCCGGGGTATAGTCCTGAAGAATGCCTTGGTGAATCTATACTACTAGTATGGCAGAAACATGTTGACTGATTAATTAACTCTGTGGTATCTAGCTGAATTTAACCAAATCCTAACAACCTTGGCACGTAAATTCAGACACATATACCACTTACCTGTGTCTTAGGGATCACTCATTAAAAAACTGTTTTGATACCCTCCTAGGCACTTTTAAATTATATTTCACTCACATCACGCCCTCCCCACACGACCAGCTCCGCAGTCTTTCTGGCGTCGCAGCACACCGAAGAGGCACTCGGCCTCTTTGGTGGGGCCCGATGATGAAGCATGACACTGACCAGGTCGGTGTGTGAGGGCCTTCCTACTCAAATTGAGTGAGTGTGTTACCCTTCCATCATTCGCTCCAAATTCGTGGCAGTCCTGTGACTGACCAGACCTCTCTTCTTTTGTTGAAGTACATTTAACCGGGGATTAAGAGAGTGTCCTTGATTCTCCCTACCTCTCCCTTTGTTGAAAT